>NW_021833633.1:42500-57131 GCF_006345805.1 Octopus sinensis | reverse complement strand
AAACTTTGTCTTCAAAGAAGCAGAGATAGTATTGGGTTGGCAACTAAGTTCTCGCGGTTTTTATAAATTTTGGAATTTATGGCGTTTTTAAATTTTGGAATCTATTTTTGCTTTTGAGAATTCTATTTTGAATTATTTTGGAATCTATTTTGTTTTCTTTGTAGTTAACTTTAGTTAATTTTTGTTTATTTTCAGATCATTAAAACTGAATGTCAAGTTAAGAAAAACGAGCATTTTCGACACCTACTTTTTTGCTTTTAATCAAGGTTCTAAGGCTGCAAAAGCTGCTCGCGACATTTGTACAGTGTATGGGAAGGGTGCCATAACTGAAAGAACCGCTTGTGATTGGTATGCCATGTTCACAAATGGAAATTTTGACTTCAAAGATGCACCTTATTCTGGCCGTCCAGTTGAGTTCGATGAAGAGCGATTAAACCAACTTTTGCACGAAAATTCACGTCAAATGACAGGGGAACAGTCAGAGAAAATGGAATGCTCTCACACTGCTATAGAGAAGCATCTTCACTCAATGGGAAAGGTTCAGAAGTATGGAGCATGGGTTCAGCATGCTTTAAGTGACAACAGCAGAAATCAACGAGCCACAATTTCTGCTGGCTTGTTTGCTCGTCACCGCTCAACTCATGGACACAGGCAACGATTTCTTGGCCGAATCGTTACTAGAGTCGGAAAATGGTGCCTGTACATCAATATGGAGCAGCGTAAGGAATGGCTTAACCCCGGTAAACAAGCGACACCGCGCGTTAAAAGATCTTCATCTGCGTAAAGCGATGTTGTGCGTATGGTGGCGCTGGGAAGGAATTATCCATTACGAATTGCTTGAACGGAACCAAACGGTTAACACGGAACTCTATGTTCAAGGGATGGAACGACTCAACACGGCTATTCAAGAGAAAAGACCTAATCGTCAGCATGGAGTTCTTCTGCTGCACGACAACGCCCGCCCTCACATCGCCAATATAACCAAGGAAGCCATTCAAACGCATGGCTGGGAAGTGCTGCCACACCCGCCGTACGCTCCTGATTTGGCACCAACGGATTTCTACCTCTTTCGATTTCTTTCAAATGATATACGCGGAGTTTCGTTCAATACTGATGCAGAATTGAGAGCTTGGTTGGATCAATTTTTCCAGTCGAAATCGGGTGATTTCCACGAACGAGGTATTACAAATCTTGTTGAACGTTGGAAAGAAGTTGTAAACAACAAGGGTGAATACATTATTCATTAATTAGCTGGATTTTTTATAAAACCTTTTAAATTTTAAAACAAAATAGAGGGAACTTAGTTGTCACCCTAATACATGAGAGAGGAGATGGTAGAAATATGGGGAGGGGGAGTGTGAAAAATAAAATTTGGGTAAAGAAATGGCAGGAGATCTAAATGGAAGGAAAAAAGTTAAACCTGACAAAGAAACACAACTGTGGGAGAAAAATGAACGGAAGATGAGGATAATGGACTGCTGTTAGTGAATCGATTTTACCCCAGTATATGACTGGTACATTTTATATGAATTCAAAAGATATAACAAGTTGGCCACGTCATACATGATGTCCTTTCTTAATAATCATTTCTATCAGCTGAGTGCGGTGATTGTCATGACCTTTTGTGTCAGGGAACGAAGGTTCAAATCTAGTCCCCAGCAAAGCTCAATGTCCCACGTAAAGACATTTCTCTATGGTGCATTCTACCTACATGCATATAGGTACCATAGGGAGGTAGAAGACGTTACTGTAAATACTAGGAGCATTGTATAAAAGATACTTTCTGTTGTTAAACTTTGAGACAAGGAGACATGGTTTATTGTGATGTTCATGCCTTTCCAAATGAGGTTTGTAAAGCAAAGAAGAAGAGTGAAATGATTTCAATTGACAAACAAAATCAAGTTGTCTTTACAACTTCTGTTAGGATAGTTATTTTATATTTTGTATTTCCTTAACTTACAGGGCTGAGTTCAGGCGACCCTGGAAAATAATCAACAATAGGGCCTGTCTGGTTTGAGAGAGGACTATAGGTTGTCCTGGGGCTAAAGGACTACAATAAATATAGAGAAACAGGCTAACCAGGAGAGTTACTACAACATGTCACACGAGATACACACTCTCCTGTTAGAATGTTGCATTTGATAATGTGGTCCTGTTCTGCCATGAAAAGAACGGCGTCACACCTGGGGCACTTTTCCTCTTAAGTCTGCCAGATTAAGGCATACATCTGCCTAAAAAACAACAACAACCTACCAGTATATTAAATAGTAATGTAAACAAATAGAAACATTGACATTAACTCACCTGTTTACCTGTAAACAATAATAGAATTTAGTTACCTGTCCCAAACGACACTATTAACTCTTGTGTATCTTCTAATTTATCTATTTCACCATACTCGGTGATATTTCAGTAATATCTTTAGCTAACCATTCGAAAGAAAATTAGGAATGGAACCTGCTCTCAGTCATTCTAACAAACAAAAGTTCAAATAATGGCAAAATTTATAGAAATCAAGTGATTTTTACTCACCAAGTTGCTGCCATTTATTCCCCAACTTCTTTGCTACACTATGAAGAAGTTTCTCATCCAGGTTTACAGACTCTGAAATAAATATTTCCAAATTTTACACGTCATAGTATAATTTCTCTGTCTCTGTTAATTGGTCTTTATTTTATAAATGTAAGTCATTCTTATCATTAATGGCCATTATTTTTATACTTCTTTCGTGGTCCCATGGAATAGCTCAATATTTACGTCCATAACCAAACAGACTAACCTTCCTAGACTTCTCTCTATTAAGACATCCTACATTCATTATCAAGTAACGTAGCAATTATCTCGTTTATTTATCAATTGAAGAAACTGTTGTTTCCTTAGTTTTATCTTTTGTTTCTTATGTCTGTGCCAAATCTCTTACATGGTACTTTTATATCCTCCATGGATGTCATCCTTCTTAGGTTATTTCACCCGAACCGGTCTCTCTTGATCAATCTGCTGATCAAAGGGACATCTCCATGAGAGGCACAAACAAAATTACTGATATTTTGCAAACTACAACAATTCCAATTTCAAAATGATGCAAGTCTTTTGTGAAATTCTCTCTCATGAAACACATATTGAAATTGTTATAGCAGCCCCTCATCAGATCCTTATTCTTCTCTCATATTTAAAAGAAGTTCATTGCATCCATCAACACTTGATTGGAGATATTTACTGCTTGATAGAGGGCCAAAAGCATTAACCAGCTCAAGCCATAACACATTCAAATTCCTTAATTTCCCTTTGTGTTTTCTATCGAGTCCCAAACTGAAAATCCATGTTCTACATACAGGGGTTCTGGAGATGCCAGCCTTCCGGATATTTCATCTTACATAATCATTATTTTGTAGATATATAGCTGATCTCTTAGCAAGTACACCCATGTAAATCTTGCCATTCAAGATTGAAATTGGCTTCAATTGGTCACTTAGTTTTGCATTAACTTACTTTGATGAATAAAATCCTTTTGTCTTGCACCATTCATTAATCAGTTACCCTTTATCCCACAACTCTCTAAATAGTAATTAATGCTTATAACAACTGGGCACAACATTTGTACACATTCTATGGTACACAATCATCTCCCGTTGCAATCACCGGGCTTGCCTTCTTCACTAAGCTTTATACTTGTTTCTTGCTGAAATCGCAAAGCTGAAATATTTGATTACTGGTTTCATTGGACATTTCAAACCAAACATGAGCAGGAATGTTAGTACTGTAAGAAGCGTTCTTAAGGAGCTGCAATTTAAAGTGTTCACTATCCTCTTCTTTCAACCCGTCCGATGTCTCTTTGAATGTATTTGATTGTATTGTATCATACAGCCTCTATGAAGTTTGAAGAAAGGGAAAGAGACAACGGTTTTCTGAGCAGCAAACCAACGTCTTCCACTTGAATAAAGACAATGTTTACTGGATGCAATGATAGATTTATTATCAGTGAAAAATAAGAGGGTGGTCATATCTGGAACTCGTTTCATTGTAGGTCTGCCAGATTATGAGCGACATCAGCTAAAATAACAACAATAACTTGTCAGTAAACATTTAAAAAATATAAAACAAACAAAACCTTTGTCATTACCTCACCTGTTAAACCACAACATATATTATTTGGCTGTTCCAAAAGAGAACCTGAAATCTATTTCGCTTCTCATTTATCCATTTCACCAACCGTGCTAACCTGATTGGATACTTTATGAAATGTCAATAGTATCGATATGTTAAATAGTTTACTGCTAAAACTTCCCATTGAAAGGTAAGAATTGAAGCTGATCTTTATCATTCTGATATCAAAATAAGCAGAGGATATACTTTACAGAAATCAATCTAGTGCTGTTATTTTATACTCAACAACAGGTTCTGCCAGTGTCTGTGTTACCTTGTCTTCAAATGTTCGATTCTCTGAAATAAATATTTCCAAGTTTCAAACGTTATAGTAAAATTTCCTCACATGTACTTTTTTCCCCAGGACATGGAGAAATATGCCACTCTGCTGCAAGTCCATGATCATTCTGATGATTAAAGAGATTTGTTTGATGTCTCTAGTTCTTGTATTGGTCGGCTGCTCCGTCACTGAAGTACAGGAGATGGTTTATGAATGGAAGTTCTGTCTTTATATGCGATATCACCCTCGTAATAAAAGCATGCACAATGTGGTTGTCACGTTTCAAACAATCAGATATGACACAGATTGAAGTGCATTGTGGGTTTGAACCAGTCTTATAGTAAATCACGAATGGATGAATATTTTCCTGGGATTTGTTCCGATGAAACCCTTGCAGGGCGTCCTGTACTACAAAGCTATAATTTTTTTCTGTAAAGTCCAACAATACTATTGCTTCACTTGATGTCAGGTCATCTTTTTGATGATTAAGGAAACAAGATTGGGCCTCTGCTATGAAATGATGTTGTTGTAGAGATTCAAACCCACTTTCAGCGGTTTGAATGAAGGCATTCACAGGGGAAGTTAGTCATAAAGGAGCTGACCAGTCCACATGTGCCAACTATTTGTGCGTTACTAAACCTCCAAGTGATTAAAATACGTCTAATAAACGTTGTTCAAAAGGACAGGACTCACATAGGAGCAACATACAATCTCGATTGCTCACGGAAGAGACCATTTTGCCAAGCAAGTCTCTGTAGTCGTGACTACCAGGAATGGCAGCGGCGATACGTTTTGCATGTTGGTGATTCTCACAGACACATACTGAATGCATGCCTGAGGTCTACTGCGCATACAAACCATAAGTGTGCGGGTGAATTCACTAGAGGGTTTTCTCAATCTAAGCGTATCTCCCAAGATCCCGGTGTCCTGTTATTGCCATTGTGAGGCCAATGCTTGAAGGTCATACTTCATCACCTCATCCCATGTCTTCCTGGGTCTACCTCTTCTACAGGTTCCTTCTACAGTGAGGGAGTGGCACTTCATCACACAGCTGTCTTCATTCATACGTAACACATGACCATACCAGCACAGTATGCTTCTTATGCCCAACTTTGTCGTGATTGCACACTGACGTTACACATCCAGCGGATCATACAAGCTTCATTTCTTTCAAGACTACGCATGTTCTCAGCATCCATGGCCCATGTTTCCCTGCCCTGTAACATGGCTGTTCGCACACATGCATCATACAGTCTACCTTTCACCCTGAGTGATAGACCTTTATTTGCCAGCAGAGGTAGGAGCTCCCTGAACTTTGCCCAGGCTATTCTTACTCTAGTCTCTACACACGCAGAGCAATCACACTCACTACAGACTTGATCCCCTAGGTAGCAGAAGCTATTAACTACTTCTAGTTTCTTCCTCTGGAATGTGATGGAATCTGTTTTCTGTACACCTTCAGTGTTTATTGCCCCAGAGTAGCTGCCACACACAAAAACTATTTTCCCGGTTAACTTTCTTTGATATTGCGGCACCTTTTATGTGTCCATAGCATCCTCCGGGTACATCGAGTGGAGTTTCTACCCTCTCCTTTACTACTGATAGAGGAGGGCCATCTACCTGAAAGGGGTTGTGATTTAACAGCCTTCCTACTAACTAGGACTTCGGTTTTGACTAGGTTAACCCTAAGGCCCTTCGATTCTAGACCTTGCTTTCAGACGCTAAACTTTGTTTCCAGTTCTGGCAGTGACTCGTCTGTCAAAAGCAAGGTCATCAGTATAAAGAGGATCCCAAGGGCAGAGTGTCTTGAATTCCTCTTTTATTGTCTGGAGGACTATAATGAATAGGAGAGGGCTGAGGACTGATCGTTGGTGAACTCTGGTTTGTAATTGTAAAGTGGAATCTTTCACAGTATAGAGGATGTATGAAAACTGTTAAGAAATGAAGTGAGCATACTTCAGAAGAAGTGTAATATTAATGTGCTGAAGTCCCGGAGCAGAGATGAGCTGGAAGCAAAACTGGGGTTTAGAAGATTCAGAGATAGCGCACAAGAGACGAGATGGCATAGAAATGGGATGAGTATGGAGGATTTAAAAATGTGGATAAAGAAGTACCAGGAGATCCAAATTGAAGGAAATAAGAAGTTGAACCTGAAAAGGATGACAACAGTTGTGGGAGTAGTCAAATTTGAATGCAACAATCAAGTCAGAACTAAAACCAGGGGTGAAATACTCAGAAAACTGTGCCTCTTTTAGCATTAATATCATCTAAAATCTAACAAGAGTGAGAAAAAGAATGACTATATGGATGGTAAATGTTGTTCAAACAATGTAATAAGTGTATATTATACATAGTTACAAACAAGGATTTGTGAGATCAAGTCACACAGGGAACTCATATTTAATTCCTATCTTTATATTTTATGTCAACACCAATATTTTGTTTAAATGCAAACAGATGTTCACCGTTCAATACTAAATTTAATATTTAATCAACGTTAATGATCATTATACTTATACTCTTGGAGATTTGATTTTTAATCCTTTTAATTTATAACAACGTTATTCAGTGGTTTGTCGCAAGTTCCGCCTGACTGGTTCCCTGTGCTGGGGGAAAGTAAAAAGCACCATCCGAACGTGGTCAATGCCAGCCCCAACCTCAACTGGCTCCTGTGTCGGTGGCACGTAAAAAGCACCCACCACACTCTCGGAGTGGTTGGCATTAGGAATGGCATACATATGTGGAAACCTTGCCAGATCACATTGGGATGGCGTGCCTAGCCTGCCTTGCCTGTGAAATCGTCCGACCCATGCTACTATAAAAACGGACGTTAAACGATGATGATGATGAGTTCCGTGACCAAATGACAAAATTAACTCTATTGTGTCTTCTAATTTAAACATTATTACCAACAGTGCTAACCTCAATGGTTATTCCATAAACTTTCAATAATATAGATATCTTTAATAGAACTATTATACAGTTACTCTTTCAATCGTCAAGTCGGAATGTAACCTGTTTTCAGTTATTCTTTGAAGCACAATATGGGCAGGGGAAGTAAAACTTATAGAAATCAATTGGCAACTGTTATTTTATACTCACCAATTTCCTCAGACGCAACCTCTGTTTGTACACACTTGTCTTCAGACTTTGGAGACTCTGAAATAAATATTTCCAAGTTTTAGAATTAATAATAGAATTTCTTTATCGTTATTTTAAATAAACTCTTTCTTGTTGTGAGACATTCAATTCCTTTGAGTCAAGTAAAACCAAAAACCAGAAATCACAAATCAAAATCAAAACAAGATCGAAATCTAAATGGAAATTGTAATTATGGCCGATGCCAGTGCCGCCTGACTGGCACCCGTGCCGATAGCACGTAATAATTACCATTCAAGCGTGGTTTGTTACCAGTTCCGCCTGACTGGTTCCCTGTGCCGGTGGCACGTAAATAGCACCATCTAAACGTGGTCAATGCCAGCCCCCACCTAAACTGGCTCCTGTGTCGGTGGTACGTAAAAAGCACCCACCACACTCTCGGAGTGGTTGGCATTAGGAATGGCATACATATGTGGAAACCTTGCCAGATCACATTGGAGCCTGGCGCAGCCTACTGCCTTGCCAGTGAAATCGTCCGACCCATGCTAATATAAAAACGGACGTTAAACGATGATGATGATGATGATGATGATGATAATGAGTTCCGTGACCAAATGACAAAATTAACTCTATTGTGTCTTCTAATTTAAACATTATTACCAACAGCATTAACCTCAATGGGTATTTCATAAACTCACAGTAAATCGATATCTTTAATTCAATTATTATACAGATAATCGCTCAATTGGAAAATAGGAATGGAAGCTGTTTTCAGTTATTCTTTCGAGCACAATATATTCGGGGGAAGAAAACCCTACAGAAATCAATTGGGAACTATTATTTTATACTCACCAATTGCCTGAGATGCAGCCCCTAATTCCTGACATGTAGCCTCTTTTTTTACACACCTGTCCTCAAACTTTGGAGCCTCTGAAATAAATATTTCCAAGTTTTACATTTGATATTAAAATGTCTGTATCTTTATTTTTATTAAACTATCTTGTTATTGTGAGACATTCACTTCCTGTCGTTAATGGTCAAATGTTGACCATTATGGTTTTGGTCAATATTTCTGTACTTTCTACAGTGGTCCCATGTAATAGCCCAATATGTCCACAATAAAACAGACTAACATCTCTAAATCCCCCCTTTCTCTCTCTCTCTCTCTAAAAACACATTAAATATTCTAACAATGTTGCAATTATGTCATTTAATTAACACTTGATGACAGTTTTCTCTTAGCTTTGTCTTTCTTTTCTTATAACTGTGCCAAATCTATGGCATGGCACAGTCCTCTCATATCTAGAATTCACTAATCAACATTCCTCTCTAATTAAGTGAAACTGAGCCCATAAAGACATGTCCTTTATGTGTATACCCTCCACTCTGCACACAATCTGTCCCCTAAAAAACATCTCCACAAGCCACATTCCATACACCCTTCCCCAACATGATCCCTAACAAGATATAAAATGTTAGGTGAGGGCACACGATGTTCCTATGGCAAAATATGTTTACATTTCAGACATACAAATGTAAGAGAGTTAATGAATTATAGCTTATTAATTATCATGATAATTGGGTATATATGTGATAGAATGGCACTGTGCTTGACGGTGCAATACTAGATATCAATATAGATTGTATATAATCTGAGTAAAGAACATATAACCTTCATTACTATGAATATGATAGTGTCTCAGCACAGCTAATATTCTGGTAGTTCCATGAGCAAACGAAGAAAGATATAACCAAGTCCACTGCCAAATACTAATGATTAATTCATTTCCTGGTCAAATAACAATGACTATCTTTCATTAAATAATTTGAACGCAACAATCAAGACCAAAGGGTGAAACACTCAGAAAACTGTGCCTCTTTTAGCATTAATATCATCTAAAATCTAACATTTGTGAGAAAAAGAATGACTATATGGATGGTAAATGTTGTTCAAACAATGTAATAAGTGTATATTATATATAGTTACAAAAAAGGATTTGTGAGATCAAGTCACACAGGGAACTCATATTTAATTCCTATCTTTGTATTTTATGTCAACACCAATATTTTGTTTAAATGCAAACAGATGTTCACCGTTCAATACTAAATTTGATATTTAATCAACGTTAATGATCATTATACTTATAATCTTAGAGATTTGATTTTTAATTTCTTTAATTTATAACAAAGTTATTCTGACCTGAGTCATTCAGGGTACGTACCTAAACAACATATCATGACAGACATCTGGCTACATAACAATAACAACAACAATAACCTATGAGAAAACTTAGGAAATACCTTAGTAGCAAAAGAAACAAAACACTTTCTCGTTAACTCACCTGTTTACAAATAAACAACAAAATGTTTTAGTTCTCTGTCCTAAAAGACATCATTAACTCTATTATGTCTTCTTATTTAACCATTTTACCAACCACGTTAACCTTGATTTTATGAAATTTCAGTGGAATATTTAATAGAATCCTTTTTACAGCTAATGCGGAAACTAGGGATTGACGAGCGATTATAAGAGTTGAAGAGGCCCTGTAGTAAGGTGAGGATCGGCAATGAGTATAGTGAAGAAGAATTCCGGATAGAAGTAGGAGTTCACTAGGGATCATTCCTGAACCCCTCGTTTTCATCATAGTCCACCAGGCAATAACAGAAATGAAAAATCAAAAGCAATTCAAGATCGAAATCAAAATGGAAATTGTAGTTGTGACCGATGCCAGTGCCGCCTGACTGGCACCTGTTCCTGTGGCACGTTATAAGTACCATAGAAGCATAGGTCCTTGTCACTGCCGCCTGACTAGTTCCCTGTGCCGGTGGCACGTAAAAAGCACCATCCGAACGTGGTCGATGCCAGCCCCCACCCCGACTGACTCCTGTGCCGGTGGCTCGTAAAAGGCACCCACCACACTCTCGGAGTGGTTGGCGTTAGGAATGGCATACATATGTGGAAACCTTGCCAGATCACATTGGAGCCTGGCGCAGCCTACTGCCTTGCCAGTGAAATCGTCCGACCCATGCCACCATAAGAAACGGATGTTAAATGATGATGATGATGATGATGATGAGTTCCATGACCAAATGACAAAATTAATTCTATTGTGTCTTCTAATTTGAACATTATTACCAACAGCATTAACCTCAATGGGTATTTCATAAACTCACAGTAAATCGATATCTTTAATTCAATTATTATACAGATAATCGCTCAATTGGAAAATAGGAATGGAAGCTGTTTTCAGTTATTCTTTCGAGCACAATATATTCGGGGGAAGAAAACCCTACAGAAATCAATTGGGAACTATTATTTTATACTCACCAATTGCCTGAGATGCAGCCCCTAATTCCTGACATGTAGCCTCTTTTTTTACACACCTGTCCTCAAACTTTGGAGCCTCTGAAATAAATATTTCCAAGTTTTACATTTGATATTAAAATGTCTGTATCTTTATTTTTATTAAACTCTATCTTGTTATTGTGAGACATTCAATTCCTGTCGTTACTGGTCAACTGTTGACCATTATGGTTTTGGTCAATATTTCTGTACTTTCTACAGTGGTCCCATGTAATAGCCCAATATGTCCACAATAAAACAGACTAACATCTCTAAATCCCCCCTTTCTCTCTCTCTCTCTCTAGAAACACATTAAATATTCTAACAATGTTGCAATTATCTCATTTAATTAACACTTGATGACAGTTTTCTCTTAGCTTTGTCTTTCTTTTCTTATAACTGTGCCAAATCTATGGCATGGCACAGTCCTCTCATCTCTAGAATTCACTAATTAACATTCCTCTCTAATTAAGTAAAACTGAGCCCATAAAGACATGTCCTTTATGTGCATACCCTCCACCCCGCACACAATCTGTCCCCTTAAAACATCTCCACAAGCCAAATTCCATACACCCTTCCCCAACATGATCCCTAACAAGATATAAAATGTAAGGTGAGGGTACACGATATTCCTATGACAAAATAAGTTTACATTTCATATATACAAATGTAAGAGAGTTAATGAATTATAGCTTATTAATTATCATGATAATTGGGTATATATGTGATAGAATGGCACTGTGCTTGACGGTGCAATACTAGATATCAATATAGATTGTATATAATCTGAGTAAAGAACATATAACCTTCATTACTATGAATATGATAGTGTCTCAGCACAGCTAATATTCTGGTAGTTCCATGAGCAAACGAAGAAAGATATAACCAAGTCCACTGCCAAATACTAATGATTAATTCATTTCCTGGTCAAATAACAATGACTATCTTTCATTAAATGATTTGAACGCAACAATCAAGACCAAAGGGTGAAACACTCAGAAAACTGTGCCTCTTTTAGCATTAATATCATCTAAAATCTAACATTTGTGAGAAAAAGAATGACTATATGGATGGTAAATGTTGTTCAAACAATGTAATAAGTGTATATTATATATAATTACAAAGAAGGATTTGTGAGATCAAGTCACACAGGGAACTCATATTTAATTCCTATCTTTATATTTTATGTCAACGCCAATATTTTGTTTAAATGCAAACAGATGTTCACGGTTCAATACTAAATTTAACATTTAATAAAATTAAGTTCATGATGAATATTCTTATACAGAGTTAACATTTAATTATAATTTTCTAATTTGCAACTTCAAAATGTATTCTAACCAGAGACATTCAGGGTACACAACCCCAGAAAATACAACATATTACGACAGACATCTGGCTACATAACAACATCAAGAATAACCTATCAGAAAACTTACGAAAAATCTTAGTAGAAAAACAAACAACTATCTTATTAACTCACGAGTTTACACCTAAAAAAAATACATTATAGTTCCATAGAAGACAATATTAACTCTATTGTGGCTTTTAATTTATCCTTTTAACCAAACATGTTAACCGTGACTTTATGAAATTTCAGTAATATTTTTAATACAATTACTTTAGAGCTAAACTTTCAAATGGAAATTAGAAATGGGATTTATTCTCCATCATTCTAATAAGCAAAATACTTGAGGTGAATGTAAAATCTATAGAAATTAATTAAGATCTCTAATTTTAAACTCATCAACTGTCTCTGCCACAGTCTGCACTCCCTTCTCTTCAAACTTTGGACTCTCTGAAATATGTATCTCCAAGTTTTATATTTATTTATAGCACAATCCCTTTATATTTATTAATAATCTATATTTTATTAATGAGAAACATTCATACCATCAATGGCCAACGAGCGATCATAATGCTTTTGGTCAATATTTTTATACTTTCAACAGTGGACCCATGTAATAGCCAATATTTAGCTCCAAAACGAACTCTAGTTGATCTTTGTAAATTTCCTTTCTCTGTTAAGATATCCTAAATAATCTAACAATGTCGTAATTATATCACTTAATTATCAATAACACTTTATCTGTAGGTTTTGGTTTCCTTGCTTATATCTATAACCCTAAATGTATTCTCAAAACCCTGATCTTCACTAACAACCTGTTTGATTCCAGTGTCAACAAATTTATTCATCAAAGATATAACAACAAACACATGTCACAACCACTTCAAGAAGGAGAAACATACACCTAATCTCTTTGTTAAACATTGTTGCTGATAATCCCTAATTTTAACTTCACAGTTCACCAGAATGTCATCTCATTCAGGATATATTTGAAGGTTTCATGATCTGGTTGCTTGAGAAACAAAACTGTCTCTATTAGCCTTAATATCCTCCAATTACAAACATAACAACATGGAATTGTGTGTTAAAGTCTCTCAAACTAGTGACATATAATTTTACTCCTTTAAAATATTCTACTGAATTTAATACTTTACCAAAGATGACACTGATGTCCTTGTAAGTACTGTTGTATTTAATTATCTTCTAATAACTCATAATTAATTATAGTGTTGATGGAGATTTATTGATACTTCAGTTACTCACTAATTATCTTGCAGAATCGTCCATTATCTTTATGTTGCAGACTACAACCCTCTTGAAGTGTGACATGTTTCCTACTTGGATAAGGTCAATGTTTGGTGGATGTAGTGTGAGAGATATACTATTACAGAGAACAGACACTAGGAACACCTTTTATCATAAATCTGCCAGATTATGGCAGACCTCTGTCTACATAACAACATGAAGTATATTATTCTACACAATAAGGGCAATGGGACAAGCAGGACAAACAGACAGATCAGACAAGATTTTCTTACCATCTCCAGTTCTGCTCGTTACAGGTTTCCCGCACTTCAGACATCGTTGAAGTGTAACGTTTGAACATCCCTTACATATTACAAGGTGTCCACATGGATGGACTTTTGTTGTGGCCGATTTATTTCTGCACAATAAACATCTGTGGACAAAACAGAAATATCCAATCAATAACATTCATTTATAACAAATATTAGATTAATTACATGTTCGGAATAGAGAATATTATAAGATACATCAGTAACTACCAAGAGTACAGCAGAAACTCTTCTTTAAACAATTACATACATACAGCATTTTGTGTAGTTAAATGATGCAGAAACACACACACACACATACAAGTATACACACACATGCATACATACATTGATAAATGTTTGTCTTGGCCCTGATACATCATAGAAATTGGTTGACACACTGAACTACATATATTCCAGATATATATTTCACTTCTAACATCGAACTCATTTCTTCTGAACAAATATATCTACACAGGTTTCTTTATATGCACATACTTTATTATATACACTTTATTATATACATCCCGTCTCCACAGATTAGCAGATGAGGTGTCCAGTACTGAGCAGTGGCAGGAATAGCCCGAAACCAGACCTGGTCTGCTGGTCCTGTTGCTATAAGATGGTAGGGGTTCGATCCCCTGCTCGCTATTAATCGGATGCACCTCTGCGTCGTTAATTACTTACAGGAGTTGTTCTCTTGGGGTTAAACATTCGCAGTAGAGTCCATTCGAACAGATACTCATGTTGGCGTGCCTACAAATATTACTTATGTATATTTTCGTGCAACCCGTGCTACCACGGAAAACGGATGTGAAACGATGATGATGATGATGATGATATATCTATCATATATATATATATA
>NW_021833633.1:17500-40000 GCF_006345805.1 Octopus sinensis | reverse complement strand
AACCTTATAAAATACGGGAGTGAAAGGCGACTAAAACACCTAGTAATGGTATATGTGTTACTTGAATTATTTACGTTTCCTGGCAGTTTTTTTTCTATGAAGATATGTGGCAATATTCCATCAGTATTTGCAGAAATATAATATATGCGCTGTTGGTGTGTGTTTGTAGGTTATTTTTCTATGAAATCATTCTTAATATTGACTGATTCGGACTTAGAAGAGTGAGAAAAAGATGTTGGTAGACAGATAAATTCCACTTATTTCTAAGTAACAGTCTCAAAATGGAATTCATTCACTTCATTATTTAGATCTATATTTTCCTATTGATCACAAATCTTTAAAATAGGGAACAAAGAGGGGTAGGTTGGGGGTGGACAGTGAAGTATAAATGTCAACACTACGAATCATGTGAATGTAATCAAAATCATTTTCTTTCTTTGATCTCCTGAGAACTGCATATTGTTTATTGTGTGGCCTTTGACAAAAACACTAGCGACAGTATAATGTATGGGTAGAATTAAAACGAAATAAACATATAAATATGATTATATACAAAATAGAAAATGTACTGGTTTATCTGTTCCATTGCCAGGAAATACTTACTGTGGTGGTAAAAATGCTTCTAATTTTTTTCTCAAATTTGGGTCCTTAATGAGGTCCAATGGTGTGTTATTTTTGTTGTTTTTATGGTGAAAGTCCGCTCCCTGGCTGGCGAGATATCTCGCAACCACTATACCAGAGAGCCTTTCTTCTATTTTCAGGTTAAGGGAAGTGCAGCACTACAAATGATGAAATATAAAATGAGGACAATATTACACAAATATTCAAAGCAAATGCCCCTAATTACACAAAAGTTCATCTAAATTTACTCATAGGTTGTTTATCCACCAATTAAAGCAATTGCAAAGTATTGAGTTCCTACATATTCTTTAATTGAGTCCATTTCCCATTTTCATGTTTTTACTTTATTTTCAACACTGAGACACTCTCTAAATATATTGTCATTACATTGAGCAGGACAAACTGTATTGATTAACATCAAGCTTATTAATGAGTAAATATTTACTTGTCAATATATTCAATAGAAAAGTCAAATATAGGAAGAACAAACCAACAAGAACCAACCTATATAATTGGCTTGATAAAGGCGAGCATGTGGCCATAAGAAAGAGTATTGTATATATAAATATAACACAACATGAGAAGAAAGAACATAAGTTATATCAGAAACAAAAACACCTATAACATAACAAAGTCAATACCACACAGACATAACCTAACATATCAATAATGTTTCCATAATTAAGCAAGAAGCATCTTTGAATGATGACGGTAAAGTAAAGGAAGCAGGAATTAGTGTCAAGTCAGAAGAGTAATGGAGGAGTATTTTTAATTACGGACAAGTGAATTTTGGAAGAGGTGACTTGCAAGTCTACCAGATAGATGGAAGGGCATTGTAGAAAATGAAGGAGAATATGTTTTAGATTAACAGAAAAAAGTACTTTGTTTATCTTAATTTTGAGAAATATAAGAATTATAAAAAACTGCTTCATTTATGAGATGACATCAAAAAGTCCAGTAGTATTGAAGTCCATACTGTTGCTGACATCAGATAGCCGAATACAGTAAACGGGCTTTAAACAGCATTTTACAAGATATATACTCAAACTCAAAATCATTACTTCTGTGTGTTTGTCTGTGTGAGTGTGTGCGTTTGTGTGTGTGTGCATGTGTGTGTGTGTGTGTGTGTGTGTGTGTGTGCCTAAGTACAAAACTTAAATACTGGAAATCTCACTAAGGACCATGCTTTATTGTATTCATTCTCTAGCGTCTTAACATTGAACATTGTTATGACATGTCCACAAGTAGTCAGTGGATTCATGTCGGGTTCAAGAAGTAGGATAGAGAGCAGTTTCACTCAGAATTCTTCATAGAATGGACTGGATGTCTTTACCATGGCACCAGCACTATAAAGCTCAGACATCTCTTCTATCTTGCATCATTGTTAATTGAGAATAATATCTCCTCTTTTAAATAGGCCACTTCTCCGTCACATTGTGATGGCTCTGTTTATATGGCCAACAACCGAGATGGGTCACCTCTCGGCCGTGGTGAGACGACATCTTTGAGAGTGAAAGGAGATGGAATATTGTTTGTTACATAATATCACTCGGGTCATAAGAGGAGACTGGACTACGGAATGGTAATGGAGGATGGGGTTGATAGGGGAGAATTGATACATGACAAGCACAGTTTGTCTGTCTGCCTGTCTCTCTCTTTCACACTCCCACAAAGACTCCCAAATATACAAAATCACACAGATACACACACACTC
Source organism: Octopus sinensis (assembly GCF_006345805.1). Lineage (NCBI taxonomy): Eukaryota > Metazoa > Mollusca > Cephalopoda > Octopoda > Octopodidae > Octopus > Octopus sinensis. The sequence continues at coordinate 37,665 of NW_021833633.1, read as the reverse complement.
ACACACACAGACACACACACACAGACACACACACACAGACACACACGCATGTATATACACAAACAATTTTAAAACTTACTTCGTTTAGTAAATCCAAGGGTGCACCCTCGGAATTAAACTTTTCTGTTGCCATGGCTAGGTGCAAACAGCTGTTACCTTCACCATCAACAGCATTTATGTCTGCACCCAGGGCTATTAACAGGTGTGTCATTCCGAGGTGACTCTGGGAAACGGCTTCAAGCAATGGTGTCCTTTTGTGATTGTTTTGAATATCCAACTGAACAGAACCCTTTGTGGAAGTAAAAATAGAAAATGAAAATTTACATGAAAATCAGGATGGATATCAATGTGTCATTATTGTCTTCTACTGTATACATGATCAAACTGATCATGTACATTTGATGTTTGCCCGTAAAGTCAACCTTCGTAAGATCCTCTAGATGTTGCTATGAGAATGTGTTCTAGACAGGATAAAGATGTCCTAAATAGATTGTTTCAGCTTAATCTACCTTTCTTCCTAACTTTAGTAAGTTTTAGGGGAGCTAAACACGAGTGAACACATGATTAACAGATCAAGACTAGTAAAGAAGAATTTAAATTTCTAAAGTATACTTTTGATGTTGCTATAATTAATAAGAGGTTCATAAAACTGTTGAGGTGGTTAGTGTCCACCACCATGAAATTAATGCGCGTGCACACACACATACACAGAGACACACTCAAATATAAATATATATATATATATATATATATATATATATGTATATATATAGTGTGAGAGAGAGAGAGAGAGAGATTTATATACATTACTGTTGGATATATAAATATATATGTTGAATGAGGAATATGTAAAATGAAGTTCACGAGAAACTTTATTCATCGCAACGATTGGTTTGACCCATCTTGCATCGATTCCTTGCAGGTGGGAGAGTTCTCGGCGTCGCTTGGTATATTGTTGTTGTCAGTAGGTTCTTGGATTATAGCATTATAGCCAACAACCTCCTGGCAACAACATGCCAAGCGAAACCGAGAATATTTTGTGAGGTTTCCTCTGTAAAACAAGACACCAGATGAGATGCATCTGCACCGGAGGATGCAACACATCCAATTGTACAGTATCCAACCCAGAAGGGTCCGATGCAAAATGGGTCAATACTCCATTTCCCAATCCCTCATTTGTAATAAAACACTGTGAAATTTCTAATGTAGACTAAGTGACAATTATATCACTACGTGTGTGTGTGTGTGTGTGTGTGTAGACATACATTCATACATACATACATACATACATACATACACACACACACACACATTTACATACATACATACATACATACATACATATATACATACATACATACATACATGCAGACATACATACATACATATATACATACATACACACACACACACACACATACATACATACATACATACATTCATACATACATACATACATACATACATGCAGACATACATACATACATACATACATACATACATACACACACACACACACATACATACATACATACATACATACATACATACATACATACATACATACATACATACATACATACATACATAGAGAAACTGTGCATAGTTTAGCTGTCATGCGGATGTTGACGTAAAGTGAAAAATAGAATAACTGGAAATAAACTGAATAATGACATATCTATGTATATATATGTTTTGATTGTAGAAAAGATAAATCCGGAGAAGAAGCACACTCTAAGATGCAGAGCAGTATATATTTTAAAACTGGGGAAGGCCAGTTTCCGGGATTACCCTTGGTTTCCGGTCCAAAAAGGATTTAGCTTCATTAGACCCCAAAACCTGTTGGCCTAAGACCTCTTCCAAATATGGAGGGTGGAAAAGCCCTTCACCTCATACGCCTAATCCCGTCCAATAGCTTTTCCAGCTGCATACGGGTGTATAGTTCGTTGGATGACGTTGGGATGTTATTGTTGGAGTATCCGAGGTCAAATTCTTTCATATTTATGGGAGACCCGTGGTTTCAGTGAATATGTAGAAACGCTTCAATGGTGAGGTATTTAATAGAAACCACATGGTCACTGGGATAATCTCTTGCCAGGGAGCTGAAAAGGATCGTTTGCAGAAAACGTAAATCCCAGGCTTTTTCCCTTCCATATTTTGAAGAGGTCTTAGGCCAACAGGTTTTGGGGCCTTACGATCCGGTACAAAGCTAAACCCTTTATTGATGGGAAACCCAGGGTAATCCCATAAACCACCCCAATTTTTTTATATACATTCATATATAAGTATATATATATATGTGTATATATAAGTGTATATGCATGTATGTATATTTACTGCTTCCTTTTTGATATCTTACTAAATCTCCTTCTCTCTTCTATAAAAAACTGTTTTGTAAATTATTGTCTTCCATACATTAATATTTTGAAAATAAAATTCTGTTCTTGTATATGTATATTGCATTGAAGAATGGATGTAAACATGATATTCTATGAACTGAGGTGCTTGTCATTTATACCTGTTTTACTTTGTAAATTGTACGATGGCACTGTATGATTTATAACCTATACACTAATGCAGACATGTAAAAGAATTTATCAGACAGATAGATAGATAGATACATACATACTTACATACATAGACAAGAAGAGATATAGAGAGACAGACAGACAGACAGACAGTTAGACAGACAGACAGACATACAGATAGATAGATAGATAACTTTTTATTGTAGCCACACAGGGCTAAACACAGAATAAAAATGGACGAAATACAATGTAGAATTTTTTCTTTTCGAGGTGGGATGGGTGGGGCAAGAAGAAAAAAAAAAAACGTTTGATCAATAGGGATCTGTGGGTTGTGTGGTGTATAAAAAAGCAATATATATATTTAAGGTTCACAGTTTAGGTGTAGTCTTGGAAAGAAAAACCTACAAAAAAGACCAAGGTCACCTCAGGCAATTCGAAAAAGAACACATGAGTAGGTCGCCTTACTTCTCGTTGTCTCTTTTGGTTACAGATTTATGCTTAAAATAGTGTCGTCTTTCATACTGACCATTTTTGCCACTTTTACCCACTTTTTATTAAAACATTCGTTCGACAAAGCCTTCCTCTCTATTCTCATCCTCCTTTTCAAGTGGTACTTGAAAAAGTTGACGAGAGACTGACCAGAGAGGAAGGTGTTTGTTTGCAGTCCTTTCAAACGCGTCCACCACACACATTCTTTCGCCATAGCCATCAGCGTAACGAAAACCGTTTTCCCTTCCCGTTTAAAGGAAGGTGGTGGAACAATATTCACAATAGACTCGGCCGATAGGCGAGCCTGACCTACACGTGACAACAGCTGTTCGACGAAGGACCACAGCTCTGAAATATCTGGACACTGCACGAGTGCGTGCAGAACGGTTTCGTCGCTCTGACCGCATCTCGGGCAGGTCGGTCCGGTGATGGTTTTCGAACCGTGTCTGTAGCTCTTCTCTCGAACAGGTAGTGCGTCTCGATAGCACTGCCAAGCCAGGGATTTCTGGAAGTTATCCAAAGGCCCCGGCCCGAACGTCGTCCTGAACAGGCGGGTTAGGAATTCCTCGTCGACGCCCAGGTTTGCCCCGAGTGTGTCGTCGGACCTCCCCTCCACTAGTCCTCTATAGAACGCTTTAGTCGTTTGGAAGTTGCACAAGTTTGACCCCGGTCGGCAGAGCTGCTGTAGAGCTTGGCGACACTCTCGGTGCCAATCGCCCAGTTTCGGTCTCTTTTTGATCCACGTTTGCAGTTCGGTCAGTGAGACGAGCTGCGGGAAGTCGCGCCTCACAAACGGCGCCCACACCTGTTCACCGTCGTCGATGAATTTCCAGAGATGTCGCAGTCTCAGCGCATGCCTGCGCATCATCAACCACGGCATGCCCAGTCCTCCATTCAACGGATGTTGACAGCAAATGGACTTCCTCACCATCGGAACGCCACCCTTCCACAGGAAGCGGAAGAGTATGCGTTCCAGTTTGGTGATGGTGGCGTCGGGACAAGGTACGACGGTCAGGCGGTAATCGATGACGGATGCGATGTACGCGTTCGCCACCTCCGCCCGGCCTTTTAGAGAAAGCTTTCTCTCGGCCCATGTTTGGCTGAGAGCGACCACTCTACTCGTGATCTCGTCCCAGTTCTTATCCATTTGGAGGTCCGGACTGAACCAGACCCCGAGCAATTTAACCGGTCCGTCCGTCCAGCGTCCCACTACTGAGCCGCAGTCGGACGGCATGGGCTTGCTTCTCCAGGTGCCGAGTAGCAAACCCACTGACTTTTCCGGGTTAATCTTTGCTCCCGTCACCGTTTCATATTTTCTTAGTGTCTCGCCGACCAGCTGGATGTGCTGGTAGCTCGACACTATGACGGTGACATCGTCCGCATATGCCGACACCCTCGTCCCGCAACCCAGTTCCCGTGGGATGCCCCTCAGTGTCGCCAGCTTCCGCAGTAGCGGCTCGAGAGTCAATACATACAGAAGCGCCGACAGGGGACACCCCTGACGGACCGAACGCGTGATGTCAAACGGTTTAGACAGGTGACCGTTTACCCGAATCACCGATCGGATGCCGCTATACAAGGCAGCGATCCAACCGCGGAAGACGGGACCGAAGCCAGCCGCCCTGAGGACGGCCGCCAAGTACCGATGGTCGACCCTATCGAAGGCTTTAGACTGATCCAAATTTATCAGCGCCCCACCCATGCCAGGATCCTTAACTACCCTGTCCACAATGTAGCGCATCAGATGGAGGTTGTCATGTATGGTTCTGCCCGGCACGGCGCATGTTTGCGCCCTGTCGACCAGTTTACCAATGACAAGCGCCAACCTCTCGGCTATTGCTTTGGCCAAAATTTTCAAATCTGCGTTGAGCAGAGTGATGGGCCTGAAATTATCTATAAAATTCCCCTTGTTTGAGTCTTTCTTCAGCAACGTCACTGCACCTCGGCTCACGAAACCGGGGATTCTCCCGTTTTGTTGCCAGTTGCAGTAGACTGATGCCAAGAGTTCGCCAAACAAGTCTGGCATTCGACAATACAGCTCGTAGGGTAAACCATCCAATCCAGGCGACTTATCCCTCGCGCAGCCCGCCATCGCATCCCACACGTCAGAGGCTGTGATGGGACTTTCACAACACTCCGCCTCTCTTGCCGAGAGCCGCGGCAGGTCGGTCAGGTAGGCACTGAAATCCATCCCTCGTTCCGACCCACCACTCGCACCAAACAGTCGAGCAAAGTGCTGTTGAAAGGCCTCACACATCCTTTCGGGTTCGAGTAAACTGCATCCCTGTTGATCTATTAGAGACCGAATGGTTGATCTGTTGCCACGCTGCGCCTCCGCTACCCGGGCCTCTCGCGCAGCTTCAATCCCTTCGTTCCTTAAGGCACGCATTTTAGCTCTGACGACGCAACCTTCGTGCTTGGCGTTGAGGTGTTGGTCGAGGGCCATCCTCGCAGCTAGCACGTTGGTTGCGCTGCCAGTGGTAAGTGCCTCTTCTAGTTTCTTAACTAAGTCTCCCTCTACTCTATTTCGTTCTATCACTAATTCCTTGCTAAACCTAATTGATTCCGCTTTTATTGCCATTTTCAGGGCGTACCACCAGCGGTTGTTAACGACCGCTCCCGTCAGCGCTCTCTTAATTAACTCGCTAATCCGGTTCCTGTAAACCTGTCGCGCTAACAGCGACGTGTTCAGTTTCCAGTAACCGGGACCCTGCCTATGTGTTTTATCTAAGTCGAGCGTACACGTAACAAATTTGTGATCTGTGTAGCTGACTATTTTAAATTGTGGACATCCTACACTATCCCTATCCGCTGTCCTGCATAGAATTCTATCTAGATAAGATCTCGACGATCCGACGCGGTTTGTCCAAGTCCACGTTGGCACGTTCGGATGGTCGAGTCGGAACCTGTCAGACAAATGGAAACGTCTGAGCAGGTCTTTGAGGCACTTACACCCCCTTCTATTCCTATCCCTTCCCACATAATCTAGATGCGTGTCCAAGGTAGCGTTCCAATCCCCTACTAACAGTAAAGGTCTAGACGTACCCAGGAAAACCTCTAGACGTCTGAAGAAATCCGCCCGACCCGTTAAGGACGGTGCATAAACTGCCATCAGACGGAATGCACACACCATTTCTGCCATCCACGTCCAAGACAACCAGCCTACCCTCCGGGTCTAGGAATATTGCTCTTACTTTTACCTTTAGACTCTTTCGAAAAAGCACCGCAGTACCTCCACCACCCATGTTCGGCAGACAGGGAGAAAAATAAATGTCAAATTGATTGCCAAACATGGACTCGAGGGCCCGCGGCTTACTGAGTCTGGTTTCGCTGATAGCTACTATATCCACGTCCAGTGACTTGATGTCGTTTAGAAGGTAACCTTGCTTCCAAGCCGACGCCAAGCCACGCGCATTCACACAACCTAATTTAAGCATACTTGACAATTACGAAAATTGTGTTTTACACACTATATTAGAAGAGACAAGAGGCAAGAAGTGAGGTCACTTACTCATTTTAAAAGTTTCATTTTGTATCGTTTTTGATGAGGTGTTTGTATAGTTTTTTCGACAGGTATCGTTGATACCCGCCTACCGCATTCGGAAATAATGTTTTCAGTATGTGGTGTTGTGCTTGTGTTATGTGTAAAATTCTGTGTGTCGGTGGTGTGGTGTGCGGATGATTGTTTGTCTTAAAATCATCTTCACAGACGACCATGTTAGATTTGATGTAGTCCATTAATTCTTTATTGTCTGTGTCTATTGCAGTTAGTGTGTGTGTGGTTTTACGGGTTCATTACTTTTTTGATTGTCTAGGGGAATGTTGTCCTGAGTTAGATATCTCCCTGCTTTAATTCCTTGTTTGGTGGATTTTTTGGATCTTTTTCTTTTACCCCCTGTGGCTATTTGCCATTCCGTCGAACTTTCGTCGTCCGAGGTATCAGTATGGGGTAGAGGAAAAGAACAGGATCACTATGTATGCTTGTATAAATTGTTGATGTTTTGTGCGGTGTTTGTGTTGTTGTGGTGTTAGGGGTAGCATTTGTCTTCTCGTCAGTGTTTTCTGTCTTTTTAATTGTCGTCCTGGGTGTGGGTGTGGGTCGATTTTTTGAAGATTCAACAAGTTTAATTGGTTGTGACGTCAACGGTGATTGTGTTGGTACTGTTTTTTGGTGATGTTGTTGGGGTTTGTTGTTTTTCTTGGCGTTGTTCCATAATTGAGTGTGTTGGTGTTGGTGTTGGCAACAAAGGGATTTTATTTGTTTTCTGAATGTTCTTTCTTGTTTTTTCTGTACCAGATCGCACTTGGCAATCAAATGTTCGGGGCTGCCACATTTGTAGCATCTAGGCTTTTTGCCTTCTGCCATAACATATAGGCATTGCCCATTCTCCAAGTATATCTTGTCGGGTAGGCTCTCGATAGAGGCCCCCTCAATCTGGATGGTCAAACTACTGTTTTTCCACCCCAATTGTCGTTTAGGTACACGGCTGTTTCTAGAATATTGATCTTTTTCAAGTGGTAACAGATTGCCCCTGTTATCCATTTGTTCGGCATATCGGGGGGTACATTCTGATAGTAATTCTACTCACCCTCTGGTTTTTATAATAAGGGACCATGATGATTTCATCATTTCCCAGAGACTCAGTAGAGTGAGCTTTTGCCACTTCCTGGTTAGGGAAGCGGACCACTACTGTGTTAAACTGGGGACCCCAGTTTATATACTCTTTTTCTTTCATTATGTTTTTTAAACATTTCTCCACATCAGTTTTTGTAATCTGTTCATTTGGTTTATTGTTTTTTCTAATAATTTTATATACAATTGTCTTATTTTCTATTTCTTGTTTTATATGTTGAGGTGTATGCAGGACTAAATCTTGTCCACGGGTTGTAAAGAGAGCTCTTGTTTCTATGAGCTCTTCATTTGTGAATGTAACAATCTCCTTTTTCTGGCGAAGAATATCTGCGAAATTTACTGTTGTTGACTTTTTTGTATTGGCATCTTCACTATTAGATAGTTCATTTTTATTGTTGTTCTTGTTGTTGCTGTTGTTTTTGTCAATAGTTTTCGTTTCAGTTTTATTTTATCATTTATGTTGGTCGTGGTAGGGGGTGGTGGTGGTGGAGGTGGTGGTGGTAGCAGTTGTTGTCTCGTGGTTGCTGTTGTTAGTGGTGGTGGTGGCGGTGGTGACAGGGCTGTTAACGCACGTGGTTGCAGCGTTCCTTTCACCGAATTTCACGTTGGCATTTTCCGTGCGAACGTTCTTTTTTTTCTCTGTCGTTTCCAGACTAGGAAAATGTTGTTCCAAAAAAGAACGCGACCAGCGTTCAACAATAAAATTTCTAGACATTTTCTAATGTCGAGAAGAAAATAATAGAAATGAAATGGGGTCGAAACTGCCCCTAGGGGCGAATTCCTCCCTTGGAAAAGCACGCAAATGAAAGTTGATTGCCTTACACACCTTATTTGCAAAAACCTACACAAAAATTGGCCTATAAATAGTCAAAATAAATGATTACCTTCGGAGCTGAAACGACATCACATCCGTCGATAGATAGATAGATAGATAGATAGATAGATAGATGAAGATAGATAGATAGATAGATAGATAGATAGATAGATAGATAGATAGATAGATAGATAGATAGATAGATATGTTTGTTTCTTTATTAGCCACACAGGGCTGCACACAGATAGAACAAATTACAAGGTAGAGCTTTTCTTTTGAAGGTAAAAAAAAAAAAAAAAAAAAAAAAAAAAGGAAGGGGGAGGTTCGATCAAAAGGGATCGTAAAAGGAGAGAAAGAGGACAAAAATAAGGGGGGGTAAAAAAAAAAAAAAAAAAAAAAAAGGGGGGGGGAGGAAAAAAAAATGATCAATAGGGATCGTTATCACAGAAATGTCAATATGAAGTGTAAAGGGGAGGACAGGTGAGGTTTACCCGTGGAAAGAAAAGCCTGCGGAAAAGACCACGGTAACCTCGGTCAATGAAGTCACATTTATATTTCTTTTTTTTTTTTTTTTTTTTTTTTTTGCAAATAAGCAACTCTCTGTTTTCGATTTCTGGGTTCATAGGACTATGCTCAAGGTGGCTTCGTCATTCATACGTGCCATTCTTGCTACATTCACCCATCTTTTTTTAAACATTCGCTAGACAAAACTTGCCTCTCTACTCTCACTTTCCTTTTCAAGTGGTACTTGAAGAAGTTGATGAGAGATTGACCAGAGAGGAAAGTGTTTGTCTCCAATCCTTTCAGACGCGTCCACCAGATACATTCTTTCGCCATAGCCACAAGGATGATGAAAATAGCTCTTCCTTCCCGTTTGAAGGAGGAGGCGTGACAATTTTGACGATAGACTCAGCTGATAACCGACTCGTCCCACACGTGACAGCAGTTGTTCGACATAAGCCCACAGGTCGGAAATTGTTGGACACTGAACGAGTGCGTGCAGAACGGTTTCGTCGCTCTGACCGCATCTCGGGCAGGTCGGCCCCGTGTTTCTCGAGCCGTGTCTGTAGAGCTTATCCCGAACGGGTAGCGCTTCTCGGTAGCACTGCCAGGCCAGGGATCTCTGGAAGTTGTCCATGGGCCCTGGCCCGAAAGTCGTCCCGAACAGGCGGGTCAGGTGCTCCTCGTCGACGTCCAGGTTCGCCCCGAGCTCGTCGTCGTACCTCCCTCCACTAAACCCCTATAGAATGCTTTGGTTGTGTTGAAGTCACTTAAGGTCGACCCAGGACGGCAGAGTTGCTTGAGAGCAACGCGACACTCGCGGTGCCATTCGCCCTTCTCGGCCTCTTTTTAATCCACGACTGCAGTTCGGTCATGGACGAGCGCGGGAAGCGGGAAAGCGTGCCTCACAAACGGCGACCACACCTGTTCACCGTCGTCTACATAGAGCCAGAGATGTCGCAGTCTCAGCGCGTGTCTGCGCATCATCAACCACGGCATGCCCAGCCCTCCTTTTAACGGGTGTTGACAGCAAATGGATCGCCTGACCATCGGGACGCATCCTTTCCACAAGAAGCGAAAGAGGATGCGTTGTTTGGTGATGGTAGGGTCGGGACAAGGTACGACGGTCAGGCGGTAGTAGATGACGGACGCGATGTACGTGTTCGCCACCTCCGCTCGACCTTTTAGGGACAGTTTCCTCTCGGCCCATTGCCGGGCGAGAGTGACCACCCTACTCGTTATCTCGTTCCAGTTCTTCTCCACTTGGAGGTCCGGACCAAACCAGACCCCGAGCAACTCAACCGGGCGTCGGTCCAGCGTCCCACGACGGAGGCGCTGGTGGACGGCATGGGCTTGCTTCTCCAGGTGCCTAGTCGCAAGCCCACTGACTTTTCCCGGTTGATTTTCGCTCCTGTCACCGCTTCGTAGTTTTTCAGTGTCTCGCCGACCAGCTCGATGTGCTCGTGGCTAGACACTATGACGGTGACGTCGTCCGCGTATGCAGACACGCTCGTCCCGCATCTCAATTCTCGCGGGATGCCCCTTAGAGTCGCCAGCTTCCGCAGTAGTGGCTCAAGAGTCAATACGTATAGAAGCGCTGAGAGGGGGCATCCCTGACGGACCGAACGTGCAATGTCGAAAGGTCTCGATAGATGTCCATTTACGCGAATTACCGAACGGATGCCTCTGTACAAGGCAGCTATCCAGCCGCGGAAGACGGGACCGAAACCAGCCGCTCTCAGGACTGCCTCCAAGTATCGATGGTCTACCCTATCAAAGGCTTTTGATTGATCCAAGTTGATCAGGGCCCCACCCATGCCAGGTTCGTTAACTACCCTGTCTATGATGTAGCGCATCAGATGGAGGTTGTCATGGATGGTCCGGCCTGGCACGGCGCATGTTTGCGCCTTGTCGACCAGTTTCTCCATGACAAGCGCCAACCTCTGGCTAGCACCTTGGCCAAAATTTTCAAGTCTGCAATTCATAGCTAAGCAGAGTGATGGGCCTAAAGTTATCTATTACATTTCCCTTGTTTAGATCTTTCTTCAGCAGTGTTACGGCTCCTCGGCTCACAAAACCAGGAATGCTCCCGTTTTGCTGCCAGTTGCAGTACACCGCCGCCAAGAGATCTCCAAACAAGTCTGGCATACAATTGTAAAGCTCGTAGGGTAGACCATCCAAACCGGTGATTTGTCCCTCGAGCATTCTGCCATCGCTTCCCGCACTTCCGCCGCCGTGATGGCACCTTCGCAGCACCCTGCCTTTCTTGTCGAGAGTCGTGGTAGGCTATGTAGGTAGGCACTGAAGTCCACCCTACGTTCTTGCCCTCCACTCGTTCCGAACAGTCGGGCAAAATGCTGCTGAAAGGCCTCACACATTTTACTTGGCTCGAGCAATTCGCGCCCCTGTTCATCTACCAGTGACCGAATGGTGGCTTTGTTGCCCTGTTGCGCCTCTGCCACCCGGGCCTCTCTCGCGGCTCCAACACCTTCGTTCCTTAGAGCACGCATCCTAGCTCTGACAGCACATCCTTCGTGTTTGGCGTTGAAGTGTTGGTCGAGGGCCAACCTCGCCGCCAAAAACGTCGGATGCGATGCCGCTTCTAATTGCCTCTTCTAGCTTCTTAACTAGCTCACCCTCTACTCTATTTCTATCTATGGCTAGTGCTTTGCTGTACCTAATCGCTTCTGCTTTTACTGCTCTCTTGAGGGCAAACCACCATTTGTTGTTGATGATGGCTCCCGTCAAAGCCCTCTTTACTAGTGTGCTAATCCGGTCTCTGAAAACTTGTCTCGATGGGAAAGACGCGTTTAGTTTCCAGTATCCGGGACCCTGCCTAAGTGTCTTACCTAAGTCTAGCGTACATGTCACAAGTTTGTGATCCGTGTAGCTGACTATGTGGAATTGTGGACATCCTATGCTATCTCTATCTACTGTCCTACACAGTATCCTATCTAGATACGATCTCGACGACCCGATGCGGTTGCTCCATGTCCACGTTGGCGCATTCGGGTGGTCTAGTCGAAACCTGTCAGACAGTTGAAAGCGTCTGAGCAGGTCTCTGAGGCATTTGCATCCCCGTCTATTCCTATCTCTACCCACGTAGTCTACATGCGTGTCCAAGGTAGCATTCCAATCCCCCACTAAGAGTAAAGGACGAGACGTTCCCAAGAAAACTTCTAGACGTTGAAAGAAATCCGCCCGACCTGTTAAGGGCGGTGCGTAAACTGATACGAGCCGAAAAGCGCACCCATTGCTGCCGTCAGATAGATAGATAGATAGATAGATAGATAGATAGATAGATAGATAGATAGATAGATAGATAGATAGATAGATAGATAGATAGATAGATAGATAGATAGATAGATAGATAGATAGATAGATAGATATAGATAGATAGATAGATAGATAGATAGATAGATAGATAGATAGATAGATAGATAGATAGATAGATAGATAGATAGATAGATAGATAGATAGATAGATAGATAATAGATAGATAGATAGATAGATAGATAGATAGATAGATAATAGATAGATAGATAGATAGATAGATAGATAGATAGATAGATAGATAGATAATAGATAGATAGATAGATAGATGATAGATAGTAGATAGATAGATAGATAGATAGATAGATAGATAGATAGATAGATAGATAGATAGATAGATAACTTTCTTTTATTAGCCACACAGGGCTGAATACAGAGGGGACAAATACAAATGCAGAGCTTTTTCTTTTCGAGGGGGTGGAAAAAAATAAAAAAATGTAAGGTTGCGATCAAAAGGGATCGAGAGGAGGAAAAAAAAAGGAAAAAAAGGAAAATCGTGTATCACAGAAATAATGGTGTAAACATTGATATAACAAGATTGGGTTCATCCGTGAGAAGAAAAGCCTACAGAAAAGACCACGGGAACCCCAGTCAGGGAGGAAATAAACACATGAGGTCAAAAATGCTCTCTTTCTTTCTTTTTTACGATCTACAGGATCATGCTCAAAATGGTTTCGTTACTAGCACGCACCATCTTTGCAACATTCACCCATCTTTTTTTGAATCTTTCGCGAGACAAAACTTCCCTCTCCATTCTCACCTTCCTTTCAAGTGGTACTTGAAAAAGTTGATGAGCGATTGGCCAGAGAGGTAAGTGTTTGTCTCTAATCCTTTCGCTCGAGTCCACCACACACATTCTTTCACCATGGCCACCAGTACGATGAAAACTGCCTTGCCTTCCCGGTTGAGGGAAGGGGGCGGAGCAATTCTCACGATAGACTCGGCCGATAGGCGGATTCGTCCCACACGTGACAGCAGCCGTTCGGCATAAGCCCACAGGTCGGAAATGGTTGGACATTGCACGAGTGCGTGCAGAACGGTTTCGTCGCTCTGACCGCATCTCGGGCAAGTCGGTCCAGTGTGTCTGGAACCGTGTCTGTAGAGCTTATCCCGAACAGGTAATGCTTCTCGATAGCACTGCCAGGCCAGGGATCTTTGGTGATTGTTCATAGGTCCCGGCCCGAAAGTTGTCCTGAACAGGCGGGTCAGGTGTTCCTCGCCGACGCCCAGACTCTGCCCGAGTTCGTCGTCGCACCTCCCCTCCACTAATCCTCTATAGAATGCCTTTGTTGTGATGGAGTCGCACAAGTTCGATCCCGGACGGCAGAGTTGCTTGAGAGCAACGCGACACTCGCGGTGCCATTCGCCTAGCCTCGGTCTCTGCTTGATCCATGACTGTAGTTCGTCCAAGGAGACGAGCTGCGGGAAAGCGCGCCGCACAAAAGGCGACCACCCCTGTTCACCGTTGTCTATGAAGCGCCGGAGATGTCGCAGTCTCAGCGCATGTCTGCGCATCATCAACCACGGCATGCCCAGCCCTCCATTTAGCGGGTGTTGGCAGCAAATGGATCGCCTAACCATCGGAACGTTTCCCTTCCACAAGAAGCGGAAGAGTATGCGTTCCAGTTTGGTGATGGTAGGGTCGGGACAAGGCACACGACGGTCAGACGATACTCGATGACGGATGCGATGTACGCGTTCGCCACCTCCGCCCGACCTTTTAGGGATAGCTTTCTCTCAGTCCATTTCTGGGTGAGAGTAGCCACCCTAGTCGTTATCTCGCCCCAGTTCTTCTCCATTTGGAGGTCCGGACCGAACCAGACCCCGAGCAATTTAACCGGTCCGTCCGTCCAGCGTCCCACGATGGAGACGCTGTTGGACGGCATGGGCTTGCTTCTCCAGGTGCCGAGCCGCAAGCCACTGACTTTTCCCGGTTAATTTTTGCTCCCGTTACCGCTTCGTATTCTTTCAGTGTCTCGCCGACCAGCTCGATGTGCTTGTAGCTCGACACTATGACGGTGACGTCATCCGCGTATGCAGACACGCTCCTCCCGCATCCCAGCTCTCGTGGGATGCCCCTCAGCGTCGCCAGTTTCCGCAGTAGTGGCTCAAGAGTCAGTACATACAGCAGCGATGAGGGGGGATCCCTGACGAACGAACGCATGATGTTAAAAGGTCTGGATAGATGACCATTTACGCGAACTACTGAGCGGATGCCGCTGTATAAGGCAGCGATCCAACCGCGGAAAACTGGACCGAAACCAGCCGCTTTGAGGACAGCTCCCCAAGTAGTGATGGTCTACCCTATCGAAGGCTTTTGATTGATCCAAATTGATCAGCGCCCCACCCATGCCAGGATTTTAATACCCTGTCTATGATGTAGCGCATCAGATGGAGGTTGTCATGAATACTTCTACCCGGCACGGCGCATGTTTGCGCCTTGTCGATTAGTTTCTTGATGACAAGCGCCAACCTCTCGGCTAACACCTTGGCCAAAATTTTCAAATCTGCGTTGAGCAGAGTGATGGGCCTGAAATTATCTATGACGTCCCCCTTGTTTGGGTCTTTCTTGATCAGTGCCACTGCTCCTCGCTTACAAAAGCAGGAATACTCCCGTTCTGCTGCCAGTTGCAGTAGACAGCTGCCAAGACGCCTCCAAACAAGTCTGGCATATGAAAATAAAATTCGTAGGGCAGACCATCCAAGCCTGGTGACTTGTCTCTCGCGCAGCCTACCATCGCATCCTGTACGTCCGCAGCTGTGATAGGCTTTTCACAAGACTCCACCTCCCTTGCTGAGAGTCGTGGCAAGGCATGCAGGTAGGCACTAAAGTCCACTCTGCTTTCTGACTCACCACTTGTCCCAAACAGTTGGGTGAAGTGTTGTTGAAAAACCCCACACATCCTTTTAGGCTCGAGCAATTCGCGCCCCTGTTCATCTATAAGAGACTTGATGGTGGCTCTGTTGCCTCGTTGCGTCTCCACCACTCGGGCCTCTTGGGCGGCTCCAACTCCTTCGTTCCTCAGAGCACGCATCCTAGCTCTGACAACGCATCCCTCGTGTTTGGCGTTGAGGTGTTGGTCGAGGGCCAATCTCGCCGCCAGTACGTTGGACGCGATGCCAGTTCTAAGTGCCTCTTCTAAAACCTTAACTAATTCTCCCTCTACTCTATTCGGTCTAATGCTAGGGCTCTACTGTATCTGACTGATTCTGCTTTAATCGCTTTTTTTAGGGCATACCACCATCTGTTGTTGATGATGGTACCCGTCAAAGCTCTCTTAACTAATGTGCTGATCCGGTCCCTGTAAACCTGTCGTGCTGTAAAGGACGCGTTCAGTTTCCAGTAACCAGGACCCTGCCTATGTGTCTTATCTAAGTCAAGTGTACAAGTCACAAACTTGTGATCTGTGTAACTGACTATATGAAATTGTGGACAACCTACACTATTTTTATCTATTGTCCTACAGAATACTCTGTCTAAGTATGATCTGGACGACCCGATGCGGTTACTCCATGTCCACATTGGCACATTCGGGTGGTCCAGTCGGTACCTGTCAGACAGTTGGAAACGTCTGAGCAGGTCTTTGAGGCATTTGCATCCCCTTC
This sequence comes from Octopus sinensis, assembly GCF_006345805.1. Classification (NCBI taxonomy): domain Eukaryota; kingdom Metazoa; phylum Mollusca; class Cephalopoda; order Octopoda; family Octopodidae; genus Octopus; species Octopus sinensis. The sequence goes on along the minus strand of NW_021833633.1, from coordinate 21,761 downwards.
TATTGCTATCTCTGCCCACGTAGTCTAGATGCGTGTCCAGGTGGCATTCCAATCCCCCACTAAAAGTAAAGGACGAGACGTTCCCATGAAAGACTCTAGACGTCGAAAGAAATCTGGTCGGCCTGTTAAGGACGGAGCATAAACTGCTATCAGTCGAAAAGCACACTCATTGCTGCCATCGACATCCAAAACGACCAGCCTACCCTCCGGGTCTAGGAAATTTGCTCTTACTTTGAGATCCAGACTCTTCCGGATAAGCACCGCGGTGCCACCTCCGCCCATTCTCGGTAGACACGGAGAAAAATAAATGTTGAAATGTGTACCGAAAATGTGCTGGAGTGCCCGCAAGCTGTGGAGTCTGGTCTCACTGATGGCTATGATATTCAGATTTAGTGACTTGATGTCATTTAACAGGTAGCCTTGTTTCCAAGGCGACCCAAGCCACGTACATTTATACTACCTATTCTGAGCATGTTCCGATAAAAGTGCAAAAAAGGAAAAGGAGAGAGAAAAGGTTACTTGTTTTTCGAAAGTTCTTTGTCTTTCACCTCACGGTCTTCTTCTATGAGGCTTTTGTACAGTTTTTTGATGAGTACTTTTGAAATCTCCCTACTGCATCAGGGTAAAGAGATTTCAGGGTGCTGTATGTGTTCTGTGTCACGTGTATTATTTTAATGTGTTGTGGTGGTGGTGTTGTGTGTGGGTGGTTACTTGTTTTTATGTCGTTTTCAGTAATGTTAGTGTTTGACCTAATGTGTTCCATTAGGTCGTGGTTGTTTGTGTTTATGGCTGTCAACATTTTTGGGGGGTTTGATGATGGTGTGTTTGTGTTGATGTGTGTGTTTTCTGTGGATGTTTTTGTTTCGGGAGTGGTGTATCTTCCCGCTTTGTTTGTTATTTTTTCTTTTCTTTTTTTTCCCCTTTTTCTTCTTCCCCCTGTGGCTATTTGCCAATCTTCCGTGTCTTCTTCGTCTAATGACAGATCAGACGAATCGGAGTCTGGAAGAGGGAAAGTATTGGGGTCTATTGTCGACTGTGTTGTTTTGTTGTTGGTTTGTTGGTTGGTGAGCGTTTGGTTGTGGTGTATGCGGTTTTGGATGTGGGGTTTGGGTATTTTGTGTTTGAGTGATTGTGGGTATTGTTGTGTTGTTTAGGGTCTCAATTTTGTGGGGATTTGGAGTTGTAATTGTTTCTTCATTTATGCTGGGTGTCTTTTTGGCAGATGTCTTGGTTTGGGAGTTGGTATATTCTTGGTTGTTGTTGTTGGTGATGCTGCTTCTGTTCTTGGTGCTGCAGTGGTGTGGTTGTTTGTTTGGTGAGGTTTGTTCCTGCAAAAAGTGGTGTGGGTAGTAAACCTTGTTTATTTGTTTTGTTTCCGGCTGCTGTTGTTGTTGCTGTTGTTTTCTTGCGGCAGATTTGCAGTCTTTTTTGAGATGTTGCTCACTGCCGCATATGTAGCAACGTGGTCTTCTGCCATCGACGACCACATATAACTTGTGGTCGTCTGATACACATATCTGGGTGGGTATTTTTTTTATATCTTCATGATGTATAGTAGAAGAAATTCTATTTTTTTTCCCACCCAGTTTTTATGCTCTGTGACTGTGGTTTCCAAAATAGTATAATTCGCCATTTTTACGCATAAAGCCTTTACAAGCCATAGACTATTGGCTATTTTGGGGACATTGTTTAGAGTGATCTTAGTCACTTTCTGTCCCCGATAGCTTGGTGTAAGTTGGAGTTCATCTGAGTGAAGAGTTAGCGTTGAGAAATGTCTAGCTAACTCTTCGGTGTAGAAAACGACTTGTATGTGGGCAAATTTGTTCCACCAGGTTACATATTCTTTGTGATCCCAGATGGGTTTCAAGCACTTCTCTATTTTGCCTGTGTTGGCCTTCTCTGGGATTTTGTTTTTTTGTTAACTATTTTATAAATGATTGTTCGTCTTTTTCATTTTCCAAAATATCTTCTGGTATGTTAATTTTTACGATACCTTCTGATTCTGTTATTTTGATGTTCGTGTCCTGTAATTGTTGAGCCGTAAAGTATATGTTGTTTTTTTTTTTAATCGCCTCAGCGAAATTTTTGTTGTTTTGTTTTGTTTGTTGCTTGTGGTGATGTTGTTGTTGGCTGCAGTTTGTAAAATTGGTGTGTTAGGTTCGATCGTGCAAGTAGGAAGGGGTGGAAAATTGCCTGCGTACTTAGTCCTGCACTAGGGCAAAATTCGACATTTCGTTTGCTTGTCGTCGTTATTTTTTCACTTGTTGGTGATGGAGTGAGCAGTGGTTGAAGGGAATTGTTGTTGTCGTCGTTGTTGTTGTTGTTATTGTCGTTCTTGGTGACGGCGGTGGTGTTGGTAGTATTAGTAGCATTGACAGCACGGTTTGGTGGCGGTGATGGTGATGTTGTTATTGGTGGCGATATCTTTAGTAGGGATAGCAGTTTTAGTAGCAGATTCTGCCATGGTGTGGTGGTGGTGGTGGACTCACTGATGGTGTTGACGGTGCTTGGCCTTGCGACCTTTGTTTTGTATTTGTTGCTGTTGGTGGTGGTGGAGTTGTCAGATTCGGGTATGCTAACAGAGCATCCTGTTTTTCTGTTTCTGCGTCACGCTTCACTTGCAACTCAGCCTCGTGGTGGCCAGTGGCCATTTTGGAAATAAAATGGCTAAATGAAACCACGAAGGCTATGAGAATTTTTTTCTTTTAAATTTTGCCCACAAGGGGCAAAATTTTGTGTTGATATTTATCAAAGGTTTACAGTGGATGTTGTTGTACAACTTTTAAGCAAAAAATGTTTGTCAATATACACTTTTAAATAGTCAAAATAAATGATTACCTTCGGAGCCGAAACGACATCACATCCGTCAGTCAGAGATAGATAGATAGATAGATAGATAGATAGATAGATAGATATGTTTCTTTATTAGCCACACAGGGCTGCACACAGATAGAACAAATTACAAGGTAGAGCTTTTCTTTTGAAGGTATTAAAAAAAAAAAAAAAAAAAAAAAAAAAAAAAAAAAAGGAAGGGGGAGGTTCGATCAAAAGGGATCGTAAAAGGAGAGAAAGAGGACAAAAATAAGGGGGGTTAAAAAAAAAAAAAAAAAAAGGGGGGGGGGGAGAGGAAAAAAAAATGATCAATAGGGATCGTTATCACAGAAATGTCAATATGAAGTGTAAAGGGGAGGACAGGTGAGGTTTACCCGTGGAAAGAAAAGCCTGCGGAAAAGACCACGGTAACCTCGGTCAATGAAGTCACATTTTATATTTCTATTTTTTTTTTTTTTTTTTTTTGCAAATAAGCAACTCTCTGTTTTCGATTTCTGGGTTCATAGGACTATGCTCAAGGTGGCTTCGTCATTCATACGTGCCATTCTTGCTACATTCACCCATCTTTTTTTAAAACATTCGCTAGACAAAACTTGCCTCTCTACTCTCACTTTCCTTTTCAAGTGGTACTTGAAGAAGTTGATGAGAGATTGACCAGAGAGGAAAGTGTTTGTCTCCAATCCTTTCAGACGCGTCCACCAGATACATTCTTTCGCCATAGCCACAAGGATGATGAAAATAGCTCTTCCTTCCCGTTTGAAGGAAGGAGGCGTGACAATATTGACGATAGACTCAGCTGATAAACCGACTCGTCCCACACGTGACAGCAGTTGTTCGACATAAGCCCACAGGTCGGAAATTGTTGGACACTGAACGAGTGCGTGCAGAACGGTTTCGTCGCTCTGACCGCATCTCGGGCAGGTCGGCCCCGTGTTTCTCGAGCCGTGTCTGTAGAGCTTATCCCGAACGGGTAGCGCTTCTCGGTAGCACTGCCAGGCCAGGGATCTCTGGAAGTTGTCCATGGGCCCTGGCCCGAAAGTCGTCCCGAACAGGCGGGTCAGGTACTCCTCGTCGACGTCCAGGTTCGCCCCGAGCTCGTCGTCGTACCTCCCCTCCACTAAACCCCTATAGAATGCTTTGGTTGTGTTGAAGTCACTTAAGGTCGACCCAGGACGGCAGAGTTGCTTGAGAGCAACGCGACACTCGCGGTGCCATTCGCCCTTCCTCGGCCTCTTTTTGATCCACGACTGCAGTTCGGTCATGGAGACGAGCTGCGGGAAAGCGTGCCTCACAAACGGCGACCACACCTGTTCACCGTCGTCTACATAGAGCCAGAGATGTCGCAGTCTCAGCGCGTGTCTGCGCATCATCAACCACGGCATGCCCAGCCCTCCTTTTAACGGGTGTTGACAGCAAATGGATCGCCTGA
>NW_021833633.1:7500-10000 GCF_006345805.1 Octopus sinensis | reverse complement strand
TTGTGTGTGTGTGTGTGTGTGTGTGTGTGGTGTGTGTGTGTGTGTGTGTGTGTGTGTGCGTGTGTGTGTGTGTGTGTATGTTCTTGATAATCGTTTAGAACAAGTTGTTTTACACCTATTACACTATTTTTTTTTGTTTTTGTGTCCGGGTCAGACACGTAACATTCACGATGTGAATTTTCCGAGGCCTCTCCCCCGCACCCTTTCGCGAGCGCGCATTTTTTGGGTCATATTGGTTTAGAGGAATTTGTTTTACACCTATTACACTATTTTTTGTTTGTTTAATGACCGGGTCAAACGCTTTAGTTTGACCAGGAGAGGTATGACTTTCACATCTCTGCGGGAGAAGGTAGGCTTCTCTATTCCTGTTACAAAACTTACTTCCAGGTGCCAAATTTGCTTCAATTGATGGTATTACTCGGGTAGGTGGTGTTGGTGGGACAGTGGCAGGGGCAGAGGCGAGCAAAAACATGTATACAATAGTTGTATGCACGTATATGATTGTGTGTATGTGTTTTGCCAATATATATAAAATTAGTTGTGATCTGAACATAACCGCTTTTCACACAGAGGATCAGGAGCGCTTTTGGACGTTCTATTTTCCTTGCTGGAAGGGTTCTCAACCCATGGGCAAAGTGGGGTTACATGAAAAAAAAGAAAAAAACAATCGATGAGTGTAAAAAATTGGGAAACCTATTTCTTATGATACCATGTGTTTTGTAAGCAAGCTACTGGCCACACAACCACTCCTGTGCCTATATATATATATATGAATATATATATATATATATATATATATATATATATATATATATATATATATATATATATATATGAATGTGGTTGTATGTTCCTCATGAAGCTTTTTAAAATAAATATTTCTTAGTGAAATTTTCTGAAAATCCATCCCTTTCAATGTCTTAATCAACAATTATGTCTGGAGTTTGGATTGGTTTGAAACTCATCAAATGCTTTTATTTTCTCAACATAATCGGAAACACCAGAAAGTTATGGGGAAAAAATAAGGGTCTCAGGAAGTATATATATATATATATATATATATGTATATATATATATATATATAAACATATATATATATATATATATATATATATATATATATATATATATATATATATATATATATGTGGTGTGTGTGTGTGTGTGTGTATGTGTGTGTGTGTATATGTATATACATACTCAATAAATATATATATATATATATACATATATATATATTAATTATAATAAAGGGTTAATTGCAACAAGTTGCTCAAAACCACATACAGAAAATATTAGGAATAGCAGCCAAATAGATCACTATTTCCTCTACTAATAAAAAAGTCTCCACAAACAAACAGAATTTGTAACCCGTATATGGTAAAGAGAAAGAAAACAACGAAATCCCAGCCTATTGGATTAATTATAGACGAATCGTTTCTGGATTAGAACCGAAAGTTCAAGGATATAATATAATTCTTACCAAATATGATCTTTTCCATAAATTTATTAATTTTATTAAATTAATTATAATTGACCCTTTTGTGTACATATTTATATATATATATATATACATATACATATATATATGTATATACACACACATATATATATATGTATATAGATACTTATTTATATGTGTATATACATGTATATATATATATATATATATATATATATATATTTTATATCTTATAGGCATAAATACAGTGTACATACGGTATATATACGATTATATATACATACCTATATAAGTGTGCCTCGAAGGTCGGGAGAGGAGTTAAATAAAAATTCGCAGGAATAGATTTTGTTTCCTCGTAATTTACCGAAAGACGGATAAATTGTTAGGAAAATTTAGAGAAAATCCTTTCGGGGAAGATTTGGATTATTTCAGAATATAATATGAATGAAGAGAAACACTAACATATGCACACCACAATTTACATTATATATACATCCATACATTTTATTTGTATATATATGTATATATGCACACACACATACACACACACGCACACACACATATATAGTAACTAACCTTAACAGCACTGTGTTTCAATAATTCTTTCACACCATCTATCCATTCCTGAGATGAACTTACAGCCAAATGGAGAGAAGTACTGCCGTCGCTGGACTTCTCGTTGACATTGCTGCCCCGAGAGAGTAATAGCTCCACAGCTTGCAGTCGACGCCTGAGAGTAAAAGATAGAAACAATGACTAATTAACATTAAATATGAAATTATTTTGGCTTTCAAACGAAACATCATCATCATCATCACCATCATTATCACCTGCACAATTGTCATCGCAATCATCATCATCAACATCATAGCCATCGTCATCATTGCCACCACCTCCATCATTAACATCATCACCATCATCACCATCATCGCCATGATCACCATCATCATAGCCTACATCATCAACCTCATCATCATCTCCATCATCATCATCACCATCATTGCCATTATCACCATCATCATCATCATTCATCACCAC
>NW_021833633.1:0-5000 GCF_006345805.1 Octopus sinensis | reverse complement strand
ATCTCTCTCTTCATTTTCTTCTCTTTCTATTCTTACATGCTGTCTCTTTCCTTTTTCTCCTCTATCTTTCTTTCTCGCTCCTCTTTTTCTTTTTCTCTCTATATATCTTTCTCTCTTTTTCCATTTTAACTTTCTCTCTTTTTCTTTCTCGTTCTGTCTTTTTCCATTTCTCTTTCTTTATCTCTTTCTATTACTTTTTTCTCATTCTTCTCTTTATGTTCCTTCAATTTCATTTTCTCTCTTTCACCCAACCTTTCTCTTTAGTCTCTCTTTCTCTTTAACTTGTCTCTCTTTCTTTGATGCCCTTTCTCTTTTCCTGTACTCTATCTTCTTCTTCATTCCTTCTATCACATTTATTTTCTATCTTTCTCTCTATGTCTCTTACAGTTCTCACACTTTCCTTCCTCTCTCTTCTTTTCAATCTGTCTTCCTCTCTCTTTCTTTACACTCTCTTGTCACTCCATATATACCTCTTTCCCTATCTGTAGTCTTTTCTCTTCTCTAACTCTCATATTCTTATCTGTCACTTTCTTTTGACCCCTTCCCTCTTTCTTTCTCCCTATCTCTTTTTCTCTTCTCTCATTATCTCCCGATATTTTACCTTCTCTCCTGCTTACTTTTACTCTTTTTCTATTCTATCTTCTTTATCTCTCTCCTTTTCTTTTCCCTATTTCTCCCTTATTCGCTTCATTTTTATCTCTATTTCTTTCCTCTCTTCCTATTTTCTCTGTTATCAATTTCTCTGGCAATTTTTCTCTTCTCTATTCTCTCACTCTCTCACTTTCTTTTATAATTCCTCCCTATAACTCTCTTCTTTCTGTATCTTTGTCATTTCTTTTTAACCTCTATTTTCCTTCTCCCTTTAAGGGATACTTTTTCTTTTATCTTCCTCTCTTGCCTTCTCCCTTCTTTTCTCTCTATCTCCCTCTTTTCTTTTCTCTCATTCCTTATCCCTTTTTGTCTTTTTATCCATCTCTTCTCAATTCTCTCTATTTCAGTCTTTGTTTTTCATCTTTCTTCCTGTCTCTATCCTTATTCTCTATTATTTCTCTCAGTACCTTTTTCTATCCTTATCTTCCATCTTTCTCTCTCCTATCCTTTTCTATTTTTCTATTCTCGTTCACTCCCTCTCTGATTCTTTTCTCTCTCTTTTTATTTTCTGGTTTTCCTTCTCTCTATCATTCCTTGTCTTTTCCTTTTTTCTCTTTCTCTCTCTGTTTCCTTTCTCTCACTCTCTATCTTTATTTTTCTCTCTTTCGCTCATTTTCTTTGTCTGTTCTCTCTTTCTCTCTCATTTCCTCATTCTCTCTCCCTTTCTTCTTCTCTTACTTCCTCTCATTTCTTTTTCTCTCTCTTTATTTTCTTGCACTCTCGCTTTTTTCTCCTTCTTTCTCCTTCTCGTTTTCTTTTTATCCTTGTTCCTCTCTCTCACTCTTTCATCTCTCTCTTTCTTCCTCTCGTTTCTTTTTCTCTCTCTTTCCTTTCTCGCTCTCTCACTTTTTTCTCCTCCCTTCTCCCTCTCGTTCTCTTTTTATCTTTCTTCCTCTCTCTCAATCTTCCATTTCTCTTTCTTAATATCGTTTCATTCTCTCTTTCTTTTCTCGCTTTCACTTTTTGGTCCTCTTTCTCCTATCGTTTTCTTTTATCTTTATTCCTCTCTCTCACTCTTTAATTCTCTCTTTATTCCTTCGTTTCTTTTCTCTCTCTAATCTCTTATCGCTCTCTCACTTTTTTAAACTTCTTTTTCTTCGTTTTCTTTTATACTTATACCTCTCTCTCACTCTTTAATTCTCTCGTTTCTTTTTCTCTCTATCTTTTTTTATCACTCTCTCACTTTTCTCTCCTTCTTTCTCCCTCGTGTTCTTTTTATCTTTCTTCTCATCTCACTATTTCATTTCTATTCTTCATCTTGTTTCTTTTCTCTTTCTTTCTTTCTCGCTATTTCAATTTTTATACTTCCTTCTACCTATCGTTTTCTTTTTATTCTTGTTCTCTGTCTAACTCTTTATTTATCTCTTTCTTGCTCTCGTTTGTTTTTCTCTCTCTTTCCTTCTCGCTCTCTCACTTTTTCTCCTACCCTTCTCCATCTCGTTTTCTTTTATCTTTATTCCTCTCTCTCACTCTTTCATTTATCTCTTCCTTCGTTTCTTTTCTATCTCTTTCCTTTCTCGCTCTCTAACTTTTTTATCTCCCTTCACATCTAGTTTTCTTTTCATATTTCTTCTAATTCTCATCTTTCATTTATATTTCTTCCGTTTAGTTTTATCTTTTTCTTTATTTATAGATATTTAAATTTTCTAATTCTTTCTCCATATAGTTTATTTTTATCCTTCTTCCTCTATCCAATATTTAATGCTATCTTTCTTACTCTGTGTCTTTTTTCTCTTTATTTACTTCTCGATCTTACTTTTTTCTCATCCCTCGCCTCTCGTTTTCTTTTATCTTTATCATCTATCTCACTCTTTCTTTTCTTTTTCATCTCGTTTCTTCCTCTATTTATTATTTTTCTCGCTATTTAAACTTTTTATACTTCCTTATAAATATCTTTTTTTTTTATAATTTTCCTCTCTAAATCTTAATTTATCTATTTTAATCTCGTTCTTTTTCTATCTCTTCCTTTATCGCTATATCACTTTTTCTATTCTTTTCTCCCTCTCGTTTTATTTTTATCTTTCGTCTACTCTCACTAGTATATTATCTATTCTTCATATAGTTTTTTATATATCTTTCTTTCTCGATAGTTAAATTTTTTTACTTATTCTATAAATATCGTTTTTCTTATCTTTCTTCCTCTTTCCACTCTTTAATTTATCTTTATTCCTTTCGTTTCTTTATCTCTTTCTTTATTTCTCGCTCTTTCAATTTTTTTCTTCTTCTCCCTATCTTTTCTTCTATATCATGTTCCTATATCTCAATATTAATTTCTCTCTTCTTTCCTCTCGTTCTTTTTTATCTATTTCCTTTCTCGCTCTCTCACTCTTTTCTCCCTTTTCCTTCTCGTTTTCTTTTATCTTTCTTCCTCTCTCTCACTCTTTCATTTCTCTCTTATTCCTAGTTTCTTTGATCTATTTTTTCTCGATCTCAATTTTTTTTACTTCATCTTCTCCCTCTCGTTTCTTTTTATTTTATTCTCTCTATAACTCTTTCATTTCTATCTTCTTCCTCTCGTTTTTTTTTCTCTCTTTCATTTCTCGCTCTCTAATTTTTCTCTTCTTTCTCCCTCTCGTTTTCTTTTATCTTTATTTCTCTCTCAATCTTTCATTTCTCTTCTTTCTCTAGGTTCTTCCTCTTTATTTATTTCTAGCTCTTTAACTTTTTTCTCCTTACTTCTCCCTATCTTTTTCTTTTTATCCTTGTTCCTATCTCTCACTCTTCATTTTATAATCTTCCTTCGTTTATTTTTCTCTCTCTTTCCTTCCTCGCTCTATCAATTTTTCTCTACTTCTACCTCTCGTTTTCTTTTTATATTTCTTCTCTCTCTCACTCTTCATTTCTCTTCTTCCTATCGTTTCTTCATCTCTTCTTTTTTTCTCGCTCTTTACTTTTTTCTCCTTCCTCTTCCCTCTCTTTTTCTTTTTATCCTTCTTCCTCTCTCTCACTCTTTCATTTATCTTTCTTCTCTCGTTTCTTTTTATATCTCTTTCCTTTCTCGCTCTCTCAATTTTTCTACTTTCTACCTCTCGTTTTATTTTTATATTTCTTCCTCTCTATACTCTGTCATTTCTCTCTCTTCTCTCGTTTTCTTTCCTCTCTTCTTTATTTTCTCGCTCTTTCATTTTTACTCCTTCCTTCTCCCTCGTTTTCTTTTATCTTTCTTAATCTATCTCACTCTTTCATTTCTCTTTCTTCCTCTAGTTCTTTTCCCTCTCTTTCTTTTCTCGCTCTCTCACTTTTTTTCATCCATCTCCCTCTCGTTTTATTTTATATTTCTCCCTCTATATAAATATTCATTTCTATTTCTTCCTATAGTTTCTTTTCTCTCTTTCTTTATTTTCTCGATCTTTCTTTTTTCTCCTTCTTCTCCTCTCTTTTTTTTTTTACGTAATCCTAATATCTCTACTTTTATTTTCTATCTTTATTCAACTAGTTTCTTTTTCTCTCTCTTTCCTTCCTCGCTCTCTCACTTTTATCTTCTTTCCCTCTCGTTTTCTTATTATATTCTTCATCTTTATATATATTTCTCTATTATTTCTATCGTTTCTTTTTCTATCCTCTTCTTTCTCGCTCTATCGATTTTTCTTCCTTCTCCTAGCGTTTTCTTTTTATCCTTTTCTCTCTCTCACTCTCATTTCTCTCTTTCTCCTCTCGTTTCTTTTTCTCTCTTCTTTTCTCGCTCTCTCGCTTGGTTTCTAATTTTTCTCCTTTAGTTTTCTTTTTATATTTCTAATCCTCACTATTTAATTCTCTTTCTTCTCTCCTTTCTTTTTCTCTCTCTCTTTCTTTTCTCACTCTCTCACTTTTCTCTCCTACTTTCTCCCTCATTTTTTTTTATCCTTCTTCCTCTCTCTCACTATTTCATTTCTCTCTCTTTCTTTCTCTCTCCTTTCTTTTTTCAATCTCTTTCTCTTAATTTTCTCTCCTTTTTCACTCTCTTTTCTCTGTTCGTTTCTCTTTTGTCTTCTCTATAATTCTCTCTCAATTTCCTTTTCTTTCTTCTATTTTATATTCTTCTTTTCTTTTTTCTCTTTCCTTTTCTTTCTCTTCTTCTTGTTTCAGTCATGAGACTACGGCCATGCTGGGGCTCCTCCTCGATTTTGTCTTTTGAGTGGTACCTTTTCTGTCTAATTAGCACCAACCTATAGATCTCTTTTGCTTAGGCCAAGTTAACAGGGATGCTAATACAACCGACACCGATTATTCAATTAGCAGTTAGGGACACACACTGCAGAGATACACATGCATACACATACACCTAACAAAACACAAACACACACACACCATATATATACGAGTTAATAACAACTGTAAGGAGGTGTTTCATCTTATTCCACAAGTGAATG
>NW_021833632.1:50000-57244 GCF_006345805.1 Octopus sinensis | reverse complement strand
GAAGATATTGAAGAGCTGTGGTCCTCGGAAGCCCGGCTATCACAGTATCTTGTCCTACATCTTGATGAAAATTTGGAGTCCTAGGCACCACGCAGTGGCGCCCGGTTCTGGCATTTGTGTAACTCTTGATGCCAAAGTTTGGGACAAGTCCCTCCATGATCTTCCAGATGTATATTATGGCATATCTTTCTCGCCTACGCTCCAAGGAATATAGTTTTAATCTCTTGAGTCTTTCCCAGTAGCTTATATTCTGCATAGAGGCTATCTTCTTCGTGTAGCTACGTTGAATCGCCTCAAGTTCTGTGATCAACTTGACATTGGATGGTGACCATAGCTGAGAGCAATAGTCAATGTGTCCTCCAGAGGACCATCATGGTTTCTTGTTCTCTTGTTCTAAAGGTTCTGAGAATCCATCCGGCTAGTCGTCTACATTTCATTGCCAATTTAGCAACATGTACACGAAAGGTTGCGTCATCACTCATGTAAATACCCAGGTCACGTACTGATTGTGCCTCTGGGATTGTAATTCCTCCGGCTCCAGTGTATTCATTGGGTATTGCATTTAGTTTTGCATGCTGATAGTATAAAGCTTGAAACTTTTCAGCATTGAACTGCATGCTATTCTTTTCAGCCCACTTGTATATTTGTCCAGCTCACATTGCAGGCGTTTAGTGTCCTCAGGGTTCGGTATTGCCTGTGAAACTTTTGTATCATCTGCATAACTTGTGATCGTGGTTCTCTGCGTGGCTGGGCATGTCTGAGAGGGCCATTATGAACAGTAGTGGTCCCAAAACAGTGCCCTGCGGAACACCGCTCACTATTTGCGTGTTAATGGAAGTGGCCCCATTGGTTACTACCACCTGACTTCTATCTTTCAGAAAGTATGAAGCCATTCTCCCAGTTTTCCAACTATGCTAAGATCACGCAGTTTGTGAAATATCATTCCATGATCGACTTTATCAAAGGCCTTTGCAAAGTCGAGATATATGACTTCCACATTTGAGTAGTTGAGCAGTCGTTTCAGCACCCAGTCATAGTGTTGTAGGAGCTGAGTTAAGCAGCTTCTTCCTGGTCGGAAACCATGTTGGGTGTCAGGCAGCAAGTCATTTTCTTCAAGGAAGGTGATCAGTTTCCTTCTGACTATTCGTTCCATGACCTTGCTGATGTGTGAGGTCAGAGAGATAGGTCTGTAGTTCTTGGCCTCCGCTCTGCTACCTCCTTTATGAATAGGGCATATTTTACTTCCTTCAGTTTTCTGGAAGTTGCCAGTTGCAAGGAAGCTCTGAAAGAGGAACTGCAGTGGTCTTGCTAGGACTCTTTTACATACTTTTAGGAGGATTGCCGGGAATCCATCGGGGCCAGTGTGAGTCTGAGTCTGTTTTAATTTCATCTATAGCCTTTATTACATCGTCTTCCTTTATATCGATGTAATCTATCGTCGCTGCCTCTGATTTTATATCTGCAGTGGTAAAGAAGTCAGTGGATTGGTGATTGGGAAATGCCAAGGGGTGGAGTGAAAACACTCTTGAATTGCTCATTCAGTATTTCACTTACCCTCATGGTTTTCCTGTGAGTGTGCCATCCTTTTCAAGGAGTGGTCCTATCCTACAGTGCACCGTAGCTGTTTCTTTGGCATACCTGTAGAAAGCTCTGGGGTTAGATTTTATGTTGTCTATAGCCCAGGCTTCTTGTCTGCTCTTTCCTTTTCATGGGAGAGTTGCAGACATTTTTCAATTTCCAACAGTTTTATTTTCAGGCGGGACTTTTCACTGCTTTCAATTTGTTTGTTTAGGCGATTTGAAATTTTTGTACGCCGTCTCATTAAAATTTTCCTCTCACTGGGGATTTTGTTCTTGTGTACAGTGGCCTTTCTCTCTGGGACAATTTGTAGCATATGGCTTGCATTACAGACATGAATTGTTGAAGTTTCACGTCGATGTCTGGCGAGGAGAGACATTCAGGCCAGTTTTGTTTTAGGATCTCTTTCTCATTTGTTTCCAGTTGCCTTATGGAAGTTCAAGCTGGAAAGACTCTGAGGGTTTCTTGTAGGTGCATGTCCATGCTTTCCTTTGGCCCGTACATGGTCTACCATGTGTGATCCGAAGTAGTGTCAGTGTCACTTTCACATTATGGATGAGATCCATATTATTTGTGAAGCAGAGATCTAGTGTGTTACTGCCCTGGTTGGTTGGAGTATTACTGCTCCATGTACAGGGTGTTGATGAGGTTCAGGAGGGACCTCGCTTGTCCTCGTTCACATTTGTCATTCCTGGGAGAGAAAGGCCCTCGGGCCATCTGAATTAGGTAGATTGACGTCTCCATAAGAAGTACACATATGCGTTGTTCTAATGTGATTAGAACTCTTCTATTTTTATAAGGCAGTCTTTCAAACTTGCCTACATGGCTTGGGGCATTGGAGGGCGATATGTAGCACACACAACTACATCAAGTTGCCTTATGTGTACAATTAGTGTGTCACACACCGAGTTTGAGTATGACAAAAGGACCTGGGGTGTGAGGTCCTCAACGGATGTACATAGCAACTCCTCCATGACTCCTTTCTTTTCTGTCGGTCCGTAGTACAACATACTGTGGTATGTGTATTCCGATCTGCTATGTCGGTTTCAGGTGCGTTTCCGTAATTGCTATGCATAAGGCTTGATTGCATGCGACAAAGTCTCTCAAGAACGGATTTTTGTCCCGTTACTGAGTGTTTGCAGTCCTCTGATGTTCAGTAGGAGCATCGAGGTGAGGTATATGCTGTTGCCCGGCTGTGTCCACCTTGGGTCTATTTGCTGTGGTGGTCTTGTATATTGGGGTAGTTCCATCTGCGAGCTTGGGTTTGATGAGCCAGGTTAGCTGCTGTACAATCTTTTGTGCCATGCACAAAAAATTTCTTGTTCAGCAGCTGCCTTTCAACAACATCATGTTGGCCGTTTGTGGCACGCACCACATCTGCGTACCTCCGTTTTGGGGCAGTGGTGCGTGGTCTATCCCTTTTCCTTTGTTAGTTGTTTCTGATCTGTTTCGTGTCTCTGCGGCAGGGTCCCCGATGTGCAAAACGGCAGCCTGCACCTTCCTCTCCATGCCAGCAGGTACCTCTCAGGTAGAACCTACACACCCGTGTGCGCTGTTTGTTTCCATCCTTTGTTGGTATATGGATAGTCAGTTTTACTTCTATTCTTGGCTGTTCCATTTTTTTGGTTGTTTGAGTTTTTCTTTAGTTTTTCCTCCTTTTATTTCTTCTTTGGTTCTTTCATCTCGATGGGCTTTTGGTGCTGGTAGGAGCACTTGCACTTGGTTTTACTTCCCGGCAGGTTTCTCACTTGAAACCTCTTCCCGGTGTCTACTAGGTGGGGGTGACTTCTTTCATCAGCACCCGTGTCTCCATCCTTGCCAACTTTACTTTGTTCGTTCTCAAAGATGGCATCAAGCGTGCCAATGTGAGATCGTATAAGTGCATAGGAGCGTATGAACTCCTGCTTCTTCTGCTCTATCTGAGCTATTGTCATTTTATAAGTACCGCTCTTCAGCGCAGCTGTAATTATATTGTTAGGGTTTTCTCCGTCGGAGCATTGCCAGGCTCGTACGAACAACGCCAGGTTCTGGACATGTTGGATACTCTATCTATTTATCTATCTAATTATGTTTAAAATTTAATAGTGTGATAGGGGGCAGAGAATAAGTAGAGAAAGAAAGTGACTGTGTATTTTGAGAGATTGAGAGCTGAGAGAAGATAAAAGGATATTTCATTTATTTATCTATCTAATTTTATCTATTTATCTATCTAATTATATTTATTTATCTATCTAATTTATCTATCTAATTATATTTAAATTTAATAGTGTGATAGAGGGTAGAGAAAAAATTGAGAAAGAAAGTGACTGTGTATTTAGAGAGATTGAGAGCTGAGAGAAGATAAGAAGATATTTTATTTATTTATCTATCTAATTATATCTATTTATCTATCTAATTATATCTATCTATTATATCTAATTTATCTATCTAATTATATCTATTTATCTATCTATTTATATCTATCTATTATATCTAATTTATCTATCTAATTATATTTATTTATCTATCTAATTTATCTATCTAATTAAATTTAAAATTTAATAGTGTGATAGAGGGTAGAGAAGAAATAGAGAAAGAAAGTGACTGTGTATTTAGAGAGATTGAGAGCTGAGAGAAGATAGTGAAGAGAGGAAAGTGAGGAAAGTTCGCGACTATATATTTAGAAAACTTGAGAGGCTGAGAGAGGAAAGATTGTGTGACAGAGAGAAGTGGAGAAGTGAAGAGACAAGGAAGAATTGAACGGCTGAAAGAAGATAGATGTGTGATAGAGAGAAGTAAAGTGACAGAGGAGAGAAAAGAAAGAGAGAAATTACAAGCTGAAATAAAAGAAGATTAAGAAAATGAAAGATTATAACAGGAAAGCTGAGAAAAATAATAGATTCTAGAAATAGAGACGGAAAGATTATTAAAGTTCGCGTCTATGTATATGTCGATATATACACGTGCACATACATACACACATACGGAGAGAGAGAGAGAGGAGGTAGAAGAAAGAAAGTGAGGAAAATATATTAAAATATATTAAAGTGAGGGAAAGAAGGAGTTATTTAATTCTAAAACTAATTACAAGATAGATGTATGAAAGCGAAACAGAAATTGAAAGACAGTTATTCTCATAATGTAAGCAAAGATGGCTTCGTAAATTTTAACGGAAGAAAGAAGTGAGGAAAATATATTAAAATATATTAAAGTGAGATTAAAGTGAGGAAAAGAAGGAGTTATTTAATTCTAAAACTAATTACAAGAAGATAGATGTATGAAAGCGAAACAGAAATTGAGAGTTATTCTCAGAATGTCAACAAAGATGGCTTTGTAAATTTTAACGGAGATGCTAGCTTAAGTTAAAGGGAAATAAAATAATAAATAAAATATGAAATAGAATATGAAAACGATACTTATCATGAACGGTGCAGTCCAGACCTAGGTGCTTTACGGAATTACTTTTCCTTTACAGGAAAAATGCTTCTTTTTCTTTCTTACAGGAGAAATATTAATTTAATGAGTTGCCACCATGTGCGTTTTTCGGCGAAAATAAACCTGCTGTATTACATTAGGCTTCAGGCAAAATATATTACGTTTTTCATTAACATATTTTTAATAAATGTATTTTAGAAGACTTTATGAGTTAAAGTTCTACGTTTTGTTACTTTCAGTAGATTATTTCGCTAATTTATGCAACCTTTCTGGGTTTTTTTCACAGTGCATAGGCAAACACGTCCTTCCTCTGCGAAACCGGAAACATATATATATATATATATATATATATATATATATTTTATATATATATATATATATATTATTAGATATATTGATATATATATTATATATATATATATATATATTTAGATATATATATATATAATTAGATATATATATATATATTAGATTATAATATATATATATATCTATATATATATATATATAGAATATATAATATTATATGATTGATTGATTGATTCTAGTTTCAGCTTATGAGCTGTGGCCATGCTGGGCCCCGCCATTTGGTGTTGCTACTTGTTTTCACTTCATGGAGGTTTCTAGCAACTGCTTATTTGGTTGCATGAGAGAGTCGATGCAGCGGCCCTCATCTGCCCCTCCTGCCGTGAAGTTGGTTCATCTGGACACCTGACAGGAAGAGATCCAGCTCCATTTTAAAGACATCTGTATCCACCCCATGCAGGTCTCTCAGGTTCATCGGGAGGATATTGAAGAGCTGTGGGCTCGGAAGCCCAGGCTATCACAGAATCTTGTCCTACATCTTGATGGCAAGTTTGGAGTCCTAGGCACCACGCAGTGGCGCCCAGTTCTGGCATTTGCGTAACTCTCGATGCCAAAGTTCAGGACACTTCCCTCCATAATCTTCCAGATGTATATTATGGCATATCTTCCCGCCTACGCTCCAGGGAATATAATTTTAATCTCTTGAGTCTTCCAGTAGCTTACATTCTGCATAGAGGCTATCTTCTTCGTGTAGCTTCGTTGGATCGCCTCAAGTTCTGTGATCAACTTGACACTGGATGGTGACCATAGCTGAGAGCAATAGTCAAAGTGACTTAGGACAAGTGTCTTCCAGAGGACCATCATGGTTTCTTGTTCTCTTGTTCTAAAGGTTCTAAGAATCCATCCAGCCAGCCGTCTGCATTTCATTGTCAGTTTAGCAACATGTACATGAAAGGTCGCGTCATCACTCATGTGAATACCCAGGTCACGCACTGATTGTGCCTCTGGGATTGCAATCCCTCCGGGTCCATGTATTCCTTGGGTATTGCATTCATTTTGCATGCATGCTGATAGTATAAAGCTTGAAACTTTCAGCATTGAACTGCATGCTATTCTTTTCAGCCCACTTGTATATTTCGTCCAGCTCATATTGCAGGTGCCTAGTGTCTTCAGGGTTCTGTATTGCCTGTGAAACTTTTGTATCATCTGCATAACTTGTGATCGTGGCTCTCCGCGTGGCTGAGGGCATGTCTGAGAGGGCCATTATGAACAGTAGTGGTCCCAAAACAGTGCCCTGTGGAACACCGCTCACTATTTTTGCGTGCTAATGGAAGTGGCCCCATTGGCTACTACCACCGGACTTCTATTCTTTAGAAAGTCGTGAAGCCATTCTCCTAGTTTTCCAACTATGCCAAGATCACGCAGTTTGTGACATATCATTCCATGATCGACTTTATCGAAGGCCTTTGCGAAGTTGAGATATATGACTTCCACATTTGAGTGGTTGAGCAGTTGTTTCAGCACCCAGTCATAGTGCTGCAGAAGCTGAGTTAAGCAGCTTCTTCCTGGTCGGAAACCATGTTGGTTGTCAGGCAGCAAGTCATTTTCTTCAAGGAAGGTGATTAGTTTCCTTCTGACTATTCGTTCCATGACCTTGCTGATGTGTGAGGTCAGAGAGATAGGTCTGTAGTTCTTGGCCTCCGCTCTGCTACCTCCTTTATGAATAGGGCATATTTTACCTTCCTTCAGTTTTCTTGGAAGTTTGCCAGCTGCAAGGAAGCTCTGAAAGAGGAACTGCAGTGGTCTTGCTAAGACTCTCTTACTACTTTTAGGAGGATTGCCGGGAATCCATCGGGGCCAATAGCTGGAGTCTATTTTCATTTCATCTATAGCCTTTATTACATCGTCTTCCTTTATATCGATGTAATTTATCGTCGCCGCCTCTG
>NW_021833632.1:35000-45000 GCF_006345805.1 Octopus sinensis | reverse complement strand
ATGAATTTTAATTTAATTACCTTTTTCTGATGATACCTGAAAAGAAACAGCAATTTTAGCAAAACTTAATAAATAAATAAAAAACATAAAAATAAACAAGGTTTTGACGATTTTATAGACATTTCAAAATTATGATGCTATGATGCTAGGTGTTTCCATTATTTTGTCCAGCTTCTGTATATATATATACATATATATAATATATACCCAACTCTCTTCTCTTGCCTCAACTCCTACTTCTCTTCACTCCTATTTCTCTTCACTGCTACTTCCCTTCACCCCTACTCTCTTTCCCTCTTCTCTCTTACTCTCTTTCTCTCTTCTCTCGTACTCTCTTTCTTTCTTTCTCTCCCCACCTTCCCTTTTCCCTCTTCCTCTCTTCTCTCTTCTCGCCTCCTCTCTCTCCTCTCATACCCACCTTCCCCTCCCCCATAAACCCACCCACCCCTACACATCCCTACTCCACCTTCCCTATCCTTCCCATCCCCCTATCACCCCACATACCCCACCTCTACCCCCACCCTCTGCCTACCCACAAGCCCCAACTCTACCCCAACCTCCAGCCAACCCCACACCTCACCCGTGCTTTTCCCACTCTCGTCTCCCCCACCTCCCAACAACATCACACCACACCACACTACACCATACAACATTACACATCACATCACAACACACCACCCACACACCCATCCCCACATCTTCACACCTACACATACATACACGCACACGTCCCGACCACCAGCCCTCTTTCACACGCACATACATACTCTCTTATACACACACGCACCTTTATGTTGGGGGTCATCTTTACCTTGTTATCTCCCCTACTTTCCTCCTCGTGTTTGACCCTTCTGTCCGGCACTAGTCGCCATGATAGATTGTTAGCCACTACACACATTTTTTCTCTCCTTGTTTCTCTCTTTGTTTTTTTCTGTGTCCCTTTCTGTAGAAGAACGTAGGCTCGAAACGTAAAAGACTTTTCCTATTCCTGAGCGTTAAACTAATACATCTGTTTGTTTTGTACACCACCTGTCTTCGTCTTTTGTTTATTTCGTAAACTTTCCCTATATATATATATATATATTATATATATATATATATATAATATATATATATAATATTTCAGGCTACTTGCCATTATCGCAGTTATAGGTAATAGAGTACTTTTAATTTTATGGAAATTGCAGAAGAAATACACGCCCATAATGCATTGAGCTTCGTTCACTCAAGCAGAGAAAAAAATCATAAAAATAAGTCTGGTGCACAATAACAACAATGACTTAAAATATTGGCACGACTTTATAACTTTGGGATTTGAATATCGATAATTAAGTCGACCTCAAATATACTTTACACTGGCGAAAATAAATGTAAGACCGATGATAAGAGTTCTATTTCTTACAAAATATTTTGTTACTAACACCATACAAATTATATTTATCTTTTACACCTTAAGCAGAATTTATTTCTCTTTCGAATGATGCAGACAATAACTATTTTTATACAACTCGAAGAATTCTAATGCTAAATTTATATAAACGTTTCAAATTTACCGGCAAAATTAGTTTAAAACCATGTAATATGTATGCAAATATATGTTTTGCCAAAATGGGTGGTCACGCAACTATCCTAACTGCCCTATATAGTGTTATAATTTAACGTTATTATACAATTGATTAATAATGGGAAAACAACGTAGCCTCAGTCCAGTCACGAGAGCAAAAATCGTATTAATCCAGCAGCAAAAAGTTTCCTTTTCGAACATCAGCAAGCAACTAAAGTGCAGTATAACGGCTTACGTGCAAGCGTGGAAGTTATACTCGGAAACTGATCATTATAAAGATCGGCAATGGACTGGCTGCCCCATGAAAATCGAAAGGCAACCGAATACT
Source organism: Octopus sinensis (assembly GCF_006345805.1). NCBI lineage: Eukaryota > Metazoa > Mollusca > Cephalopoda > Octopoda > Octopodidae > Octopus > Octopus sinensis. The sequence goes on along the minus strand of NW_021833632.1, from coordinate 43,108 downwards.
GATAGCCGTTGACATTTGTAAACAATTGTCCAACGAGAATGGTGTTAATTTTACACCTCAAACCGTCCGCAACCGTTTGTGAGAATTTGGACTACGTGGACGAATCACTAGGAAAATGTCAATAATATCCGAAAGAAATCAACTCAAATGCCTTAATTTCGCAAAAAGCCATGCTCAATGGACTGCTGAAGATTGGTGCAGGGTCCTTTGGAGTGACGAGTCACACTTCTGTATATTTGGATCAGATGGTAAAACGTCAGAAATGCGTGAAAAAGACGGTGCAAATGGGAGGTGGGGTGTGATGGTGTGGGCGGCATTTTGTAGCTTTGGTGTTGGCCCTCTAGTTAAAGTTGATGGAAAGCTAAATAGTGTAGGTTATATGAATCTACTAAAGGATAATGTTGTGTCATATTTGACTCACCAAATGCCTCCGGGGGCTATTTATCAGCAGGACAATAGTCCTGTGCACAAAGCCAAAAAGGTTATGGAATTTTTTGATCACCATAATATTGACGTAATCGAATGGGCTCCCCAGAGTCCGGACCTGAATCCGATCGAGAACTTGTGGAATTATATTTCCAAAAATTTCCATGCTAAAAAAAGCATCTAATCTAAAACAATTATTCGATTATATCAATGAAAAAAACATTCCCATAGAATTTTGTAATCACTTAGCGAATTCAGTGCCGAGGCGGTTGTTCAACCGTTATTAAGAATAAAGGCTACGGCACAAAGTACTAATATGTATTTCGTTCTTGTTGCTCATTTTAGCTACTGTCTTAAGCTTTAAATAAAATTATAATGATACGGTCTTAAACTAATTTTGCCGGTAAATTTGAAACGTTTATATAAATTTAGCATTAGAATTATTCAAGTTGTATAAGAATAGTTATTGTTAGCATCATCCGAAAGAGAAATAAATTTTGCATAAGGTGCAAAAGATAAAATTGATTTGTATGGTGTTAATAACAAAATATTTTGTAAGAAATAGAACTTTTATCATCGGTCTTAAATTTATTTTCGCTAGTGTGTGTATATAAATACGTGTTGGGGGGGAGAGGGAGACAGAGAAAGAGAGAGGGAGAGAGAAGGAGAGGAAAAGAGAAATAGAGGGAGAGAGAGAGAGGGAGAAAGAGAGAGAGAGAGCGTGTGAGTGTGTCTGTGTGCAGCCTTTATCCCTTCCTTGTTCAAGCCATAGGATTATGGCCATGCTGATGCAACGCCTTTAAGGGTTTTGTCCGACAAATGGATCCCAAGACTTCTTTTGAAGTTTGGAATTTATACGGTCAGTCTGTTTTGTCGAAACAGGTAAGTTACGAGGGCCTAAAAAACCCAACACCGGTTATAAAGTGGTGGTAGAGGACATACTTAACACAAATACAAAGACACACACATACACACATCACATATATATGTATATGTGTGTAAATATATATATATATATATATAATATATATATATATATCAACAATTGAGGGTAAAATTTAGTTATTAATCAATTTCACCAAGTAGTGTTCAGTATGTAAAAGGACCATTTAAGGCGAATTCAAAATATTATATTTAATAATTAGGCTTAGTAAAGTAAATTACTTTGCCACATACTGAACTTCTAGAAATAGCAGCCAAAATGTTTTTTAGCCATTTCCACCACTTAAGAAAATTTCTCTCAGATAATGTTTACTCATAATTAACTAACGAAGGTATTGGAGGTAAAAACAGAAAAAATCACAAGTACAAAGATCATTTGAGAACGTTAACGTTTCTAGATTAGCCAAATAAACTCAGCATTTCTTTCGTCAGCTCAACATTTCTTAATTTGGATTGGAAGCACTAAAAGGAAGAACATACCCTTCGGCGACGTATCACCTCAGATGAACACGCTCAGACTGCCAGAAATGTTGAGCTGACGAAAGAAATGCTGAGTTTATTTGGCTAATCTAGAAACGTTAACGTTCTCAAATGATCTTTGTACTTGTGATATTTTTCTGTTTTTACCTCCATACCTTCGTGAGTTATTTATGAGTAAACATTATCTAAGAAAAATTTTCTTAAAGTGGTGGAAATGGCTAAAAAACATTTTTGGCTGCTATTTCTAGAAAGTTCAGTATGTGGCAAAGTAATTTACTTTACTAAGCCCTAATTATATAATATATATATATATATATATATATATTTATATATATGAGTTTTTGTTTGTGTATGTTTGTGTGTGTGCGTGTGTAGGACGGGCGTCTTTCAAATCCCTCGATATAAATGCATTTACAAAGCATTATTCGACGAGGGCTTATGATAGTAGACACTCACAAGGCATTGGTCGGCCCGGGGCTATAGCAGAAGACATTTGCCCAAGATGCCACGCAATGGGACTGAACCCGGAACCATGTGGTTGGTAAGCAAGCTACTTACCACACAGCACTCCTGCGCCTATACACAGACATATTCATTAATATGTACATATGTATATTCGCATGCATGTCAACGTGCAAATCAGTGTGCGCGCACACTTATATACGCATGCACATGTACATGCGTAGGTGTGCAAGTATACACGCGCAAAACAAGCGTTGGGAGTTGGTAAGTGTCGGGGGCTGGTATCCGTTGTGTCTGTGCGTATGTGTGTATGTGTGTGTGTAGGCGCAGGTGTGACTGTGTGGTAAGGAGTTTGCCTTCCAACACCATGGTTCCAGGATCAATTCCACTGTTTGTCAAACGGGGCTGGTTTGTTTACGTCCTCATGTTCTTATAACGCTGTGGTTAGAGAAAGATAGAACAAGTACCAGGTTAAAAAAATACTGGTGTCGATGCATTCAACTGAAACTTATCTGAGGCGGTGCCCCAGTATAGCTACAGTTTAATATATATGTCATTTTTGTTCCCAACTTTGACCCTCCATAAATCCTAAATTTTATTTTAGAATTTATGGGAGCAACTGTCTTTGAAGATTCATATTGTCGTTGAATGCTCGAAATGAGGAGTAGATAGCCGACAACTGATGATGAGTCATTCTCTGTTAACTTGTCCTGTGTTCCATGTTTTTCTTGTATATATACATACATATATATATATATATATATATATATATATATATATATATATATATATATATATATACATGTGTATATTTGAAGGGCAAAACCACTAGGTGTTCGGCCGTATGCTAGAAGTAAATCACCTACGATCAAACTACAAAGAAAGGAATGTTCTCTAGAGGAAAATTCAGCGGGCACCAGAACGAAATGCGGGCAAGACAGATGAAAATTAAATAAAAAACCAGAATTACTCACAGACCGGCGGTTTCGCCTATTAACGAATGAATCACTTATGTAATCCATTGTCCGTAGGCTCGTCAGTGTGGTCGTTCCATAGGTAATGCAATTATATATATATATATATATTGTGGTGTCACATGGCCTAATGTTTAGAGCAGCGGTCGAGGGATCGCAGGTTCGAATCTCAGACCAGGTGATGCGTGTGTTTATAAGCGATACATCTAAGGTCCTCACGGCTCTGCCAGAAGGTAATGGCGAACGTCTACTGACTCTTTCGCCACAACTTTTTCTCTCTCATCCTGTATCTAGCAGCTCACCTGCGACAGACCAGTGTCCCGTCCAGGTGGGGGAACCTATACACCAATGAAACCAGGAAACCAGCCCTTACGATCCAGGCGTGGCTTGTGAAGGAACAAATAAACAGAATACACACACATATATACACGCACGCACACACAAGCACACACACGCACACACACACACACACACACTCATATATATTTGTTTTGGGGCTTGAAAGAGAGTCTGAATCTCAGAACGTGTAGGCGTTCATAAATTTTGTACTAAACCGGTTTTTTAAATGTTTTTGCTTATCAATGTTAACAATAAATAAATCAATAAAAGATTTAGGAGTGTTTAAAGATACAACGTAATATTCGGTAAAATATATTTAAACAACCAAATGTTCAGATGTTCACAGATATTTCAATGGGCTTCATTGGGATAGACAGTAATATAAGTGAAAATGTTCGATGATTGAAAGTTCAGTCATATTGATGCTTATACAAAAAAAAAAGGTTGAAAAGCAAAAATGGAGGGAAAGAAAAATGTTTTTCAAACTTCGATGTCCTATAAAAATGTATATTTCTTTACACTCTTAAGCAGTTCATGCAAGAGAATGTAACTCCATTCAAATCCAGCATTCTTGTTGCGCCACACCAATACAAGTTTGAAGGATGAGAGAAATGGACTGGCTCTACACAAAACATGCGCATTACAATAATAATCACCGTGCAGATCGTTCAGCAAACTAAAATACCGGCAGCAACACCATCGCTCTTTCTTAAAGTCCAGTGGCGTGAGGAAAAGAAGCGATGGGAACAGATAGCGGATGCTACTAGAAATCTTCAACTTCAACCCTACATACAAACAGCCAGAAGGTGACGGTCGTTTTCCTAAGACCTCAGCTGTGTCTTGCTGGACCCTCATTTGTCTAAATGACATAAAAGTCCATCAATTAGTACAGTATAGTTGATTCTACGTTGAATATTACGGTCATACAAGTTGCGATGAATATTTCCAGAGTTGAATCTGTTATTATTATGTTCAGTCCTTTTACTTGGGATGTTTTGATTGAATGCCCGATGTTTACTTTCAATAAATAAAGAATGATGTCTGCAGGAAAAATCGGGTTGCAGAGGAAAAGGGAATTCCAGAGGTTTGACGTCAGGAGACGAAGGGACTGGGATAAGATTTGATACAGATTATTTGGGATGGGAAGACACAAATTAAGGCGACGAGGGATAGGGTTAATGAATAACCTTGCTTCAAGTTTCCATTATTTTCATGTCCTTTGAGTTGAAAGTGGTATGCATTTAGATTGTTCTTTGTATCCGTCAAAAGTCTAAAGTAACAATAAAAAGATTTTGAGGGACGGAGTTTATTGCGTGACAGATGTGAGGTAATCATGCGATCTAATGAAAGAGGTTCAGTCAAGGATATCGCAAGTGAAACAACAATACAACTTTTGATTAATGTATCTTTGGCCCGACAGGTAGCTAGCAAACTACACCTCGTTTAGAAAATTACTACTTCCGAAGTTCTGCTAGCTATGAAACATATAGCTTGGATTTTATCAGCTCTGTTCCCTAGGATAAAAGCAAAAGAGGAAGACAGGTGAAATAACAAGCACCTGTATTAGTTTAACGCTCGGGAAGAATGGAAAAGTGTTTGATTTCAGAGCCTACACTCTTCGACAGGAAGGACTAAGAGCAAAAAAAAAAAAAGGGAGAGATAATAAAAAAGAAGAAAACAGAGAGACAATGAGATAAAAAAAAAACCGAGAGAGAAATAGTATGTATTGAATAACGGTTCAACATGATGAAATGGGCCGGAAGAAAGAGGACGAACGAAGGTAGGTAGGTCGAACGGAGGTGCGCAGGTACGTGAGTGTATGTGAGAATAGTGTGTGAGTGTATATGAGTTATTGGCGGGAAGTGCGTGAATATGTATGTGTGGGCGAGCTGAAAATTAAGTGAACCTGTGCGTGTGTATATGTATACGCAACTTAGTGCGTACATTATGTGGAATGATGTGCGTTCCATGTACTGCTGTGTATGTGTAAGGTTGTCAAGTAAGTACTTGGCTTACAAAAAAATAAGTCCCGTGGTTGATTTGTTCGACAAAACGCAGTTGAATGTTACTACTAGCTTAATCCCAGGCAGATCCTACTGCAGCTGGTTATGGAAGCAACGCTCTGCCGCGAGAGCACGTTACTGAGTCAGTCTCGCGATCCTGTTAACTGCTGGAGGTGAGCTGGGGTTCGCTCCCCTTGCTAACGATCTATTGTAAATAATGGGCGCAGGGCGTTGCACCGATAAACAGCCGGCGGAGAATCAGCCTGGAGTTAAACTAGCAGTAACATTCAACAGCCACTTTGGTGTGACGAATGGCTTTACTGTTTAGTATACGTAACCACTCTATCACGTCTTGAGATTTTATGACTTTGCTTACAATATATCGTTGGCGGGAATGTAATCCGATGGTAGAAAGAATTTTGCGAATTAAGTACTCAAAAATCAGTCGGGTTTCAAAATGTAACCACATGTGGATCGTTGGTGATTTTTTTCCTCCGTCTTCCTTTTCTCTTGGACTTTCTTCCGCCTCCTGTTTCTGACGAAGACCTTTGCTCGAAACGTAAGACAACCCTTCTTTCCTTACTTCAGCATCTGCTAATACTTTGCATGTACCACGTCTTCGTGTTGTTGTTTTTTCCTTGTGTTTGTTCTTCGTTTTTTTTAGCGGGATATATATATATTCCAGTTCTATATTTAAGAGATGAGGAATTATGTACATTGGCGGATATTTGGCGGATATTTGTCCTCATCTTGTTTGTTGTTAAAACAACGTTTCGGCTGATATACTCTCCAGCCTTCAACAGGTGTCTTGGGGGAAATTTCAAACCTGGGTTCTCATCCCTAAGGTATTTTTCGATGTTATTATTATAATTATTATTATTATTATTATTATTATTATATTATTATTATTATTATTATTATTATTATTATGCAGGTCACTACGCCATATGCATGTGGGCAATTATGGAGTGAATTTTAGGGCTTATAAATCTAATATTTTCCCATCCTTCCTTAATACCGGTTCCCATATGCTACTCATATCTGTACTTGGTCTGCTTAGGAGGTTGTTGTGCCCTAGCATATGTGCTGCTTCTTTTAGTTTGCGTATTTCCTAGTGGTGTTCTCTCTCTATTATTTTAACTTCATCCCATAGGGGAGGTGGTCTCCATTTTTCCATACATGATCAGCCATACCCGATTTATCAATATCTGCTCGTGTCACAGGTTTGCAATGTTCTTCTACTCTTATTTTGAGGGGACAGCATGTTTCGCCTTTGTATAACCTACCACAGCTGCATGGGATGGAGTACACGTAGTTTTTGGTCATATTCTCTCCTATTGGTGGTTTTACTCGAAGGAGATATTTGCGAAGTGTTGTATTACTCTTGAATACTGTCCTGATCTTATATGGGTCGCATATCCTTTGTATCTTTTCGGAGAGGCCTTTTACATAGGGTAGACAGACTGTGGTCAGTTTATGGGTTCATACTCTCTTCTCTTCATAACTGGAGTGAATAGTATGTTTTGGGGGTAGTTGTTGCTTAATAGATTGTTACTGAGTTTGATCATTTCTTCGTGGTGGGTGTTACGATCGCTACTTATAATCTTTGTCCGATGTTTTAGGCACTGAGCAATACCTCTCTTTACATGTAGGAGAAGACTTAGATACTTAATTATATACATTTAAATACACACATATCTTATCGCTTTCAATTGGTATGTGCGTGAGATAAAATGAAGTGACTTTCGATGGTTGTGGGTTGCATTTACTTGATTGTATCGTCTGATAAAGTGTTTTTGCTGGGGTTTTTTAAATTGTAATCGATATACGATTGAATAGTTAACGCTCACGCTCATATTACATAGACATTTGAATTAATTTTTACAATCCAACCGTCCTTTAACACGGAATTTCGTCTTTTTCTAAACCATGACCCTGAAGTGACTTTATATATAATGGAACTGTGATTATATATATGAGAAAAAATATATACAAGTCGAAACAATTTGTTGGTCTTTTATGGTTTTTATAATTATTTATGCTATATAATATTATGTGTTATTGTATTATGTTATACTATATTCATAGTATTTAATGTAATATTGTAATATAAATAAATTATTTGATTGTCAATAGTATATCTCTATATTTAATTTATCTATATAATTGAATTATACCAATATTTATATGATATCCAACTAACGTACCAGTGAAATGTATGTTTAACACACCCCTTTGAAAGCAAGATCAAACTCTCTCACGAAAGGGAAAGAGCAGAGAGAGAGAGAGAGAGAGAGAGAGAGAGAGAGAGAGAGAGAAAGAGAGAGAGGAGAGAGAGAGAGAGAAAGAGAGAGAGAGAGAGAGAGAGAAAAGGGATGTGGAAAGCATAAAAACAAATCTCAAAACGTTCAACAAATTCGCAAATAAAACAGCCACAATACAATATAAAATAGGACCATTGTTCCAAGGGAATGAGTCACTG
>NW_021833632.1:0-30000 GCF_006345805.1 Octopus sinensis | reverse complement strand
CAAAATCTACGCATACACACACATGCACACACACACACACTACAAACAACACACACACATGATACATATACTTACACGCACACACATATACCCCTTTGTTTTCGACCTGGTTTTGACCTCGATGGATACAAAACAGTGCCACTCCTTTATGACAGCTGGCTTGTCATGCCTCTTATTCACCATACATACATACACACACACACGCACGCACGCACAAACGCACTTGTCATCCTTGCACACACACACACACTCATTCCTTGTCTTTGAAACTCTTGTTTTTAAAAATCATGATTCGTCTACCTTTCAACTTCTGTTCTTTCAACATGTGATCTCTTGAGCACCACCAGCAAAAATATTTTTTCCCTCTGTCTTCCCTTCTCGGGATCTTTCCTTCTCCTTTGTGACGAAGAGCTCCGCTCGAAACGTTAAACCCTCCATCCCTTCTTTCCTGAGCGTCAAATAATACTTTAAATGTTCCACGTCCTCGCGTCGCTGTGTTTTTTTCTGTGTTTTCTTGTTTGGATTAACTATATATATATATATATATATATATATATATATATATATATATATATATATATAAGAGTGAAAAAACTACAGAAGGCTTGTTTTATAAGGTTAAAGAATATAATTAAGTCGTTATGTTAGAAAAATGTTATAACATTTTGTATATAGTAACGTAGTTTTTGGAGAAATTACGGTTTCGTGTAAACTTTTCAAATTTCTCAAATGTCTTTACCTACATCGTGTCATGTCTTCGTTATGAAGTACAAAGAAAAGTTCCAGGCAGGGGGAGGTAATAAGGGATTTCTTCCGGTATAAGGGAGATAATCGCTTTATATTTCTTTTCCCCCTTTTTTTAATGAGATGAGTTTCTCTGTATAAGAATGTTAGGATGGTTAAGTTCAGGCTTATATTTTTCAATTAAGAATGTTTCCTTGTTTAATCTAATTTGTGTTGGTGTTCCAATAGCACATTGATAGAATGGAAAGATTAAAAATTGTGGTAGTAGTTGCTTTGCGCATTTCTCAATATGCTCACTAAAGGGTATCATTCTGTATTCTGGGAATGCAATCTGTTGTCGATGCAGAGTCGACACAAGCAATTCGAAACAAAATTATATCACATACAGAAATTTTACACACATCACAAACGAAAACACCCATAGATACCCCCACACACACAACAATCTGAGGCAACAATACCACCGTTTCTCCGAGCCAATCTCACACAATCTCACAGACAACTCATACAAACAAAATTGCACCCGACATTTTTTAGCCCCAGACCAGAGACACCAGGACAAAGGCTGGAACCTAGTAATAAGGAAAAACCGAACATAATCAACCTTTCAACCAAACCTCTCTCTAACATAAAAATTGACATCCTCTCAAAAGGGCTCAGATTCACGCCAACTCCACGCAGAGCCAACCAAAAGGAAGTCAAGGACAATATAACAGAATTCTGCAGAAAATTAAGACTAGCAGAAGCTATATATCCAAAAAACGGAAGAAGAACGTAACGGACGACAATAAAAACATACGGACAGATGCTGTTCAATAGGTTTTTGAATTTTTGGAGATTATCCGTGTTTTTATTCCAGAGTATAAAACAATCGTCCAAGAATCTTTTCCAATTCTCTTTTAAGTTTTGAGAAAGGGGGTTTCCAAAGGTCGATAAAGATTCCTGGTATATAATTATTTTCAGCTAGCTCATTGTTAGGTTCGCAATGACTGGCGCTGCCCTTGTACCCATAGCAATTCCGGATTTTTGACGGTAAAACGTATTGTCAAACATGAAGTGGTTATTTTGTAGGATGAATTCAACCGATTTAGTAATGAATTCTTTACTGATCCTTTTTGGTATTCCTCCCGGAAATTGGTCCAGCCAGAACTGTATTGCCGCTAGTCCATAATTATGAGGTATACTGGTATATAAATTAACTACATCAAATGAAACCATGATTGTTTCTTCCTTGACTTTTTTGGAAGGTGGTTTAACATATCCAAGTCATCTCTAACATGACTATCGATGTGTTTAAGGAAGGGTTTCAGGAGGATGTCCATAAATAGACGTAATCTGTGTGTTTCACAGGCTGGGCCAGCTACAATGGGTCGTAGTTTTAGGTCCCCCGGGTTAGATGTGTATATGTATGTCTTTGGTGATTTTTTAATAGTTTCATTATAATTATATATATATATTATATATATATATATATATATATATATATATATATATATATATATTATATATATATATATATATATATATACACATACATAGGCGCAGGAGTGGCTGTGTGGTAAGTAGCTTGCTAACCAACCACATGGTTCTGGGTTCAGTCCCACTGCGTGGCATCTTGGGCAAGTGTCTTCTGCTATATCCCCGCAAGTGCAAGTGTCTTCTGATATGCCTTGTGAGTGGATTTGGTAGAAGGAAACTGAAAGAAGCCTGTCGTATATATGTATATATATATGTATGTGTGTGTGTTTGTGTGTCTGTGTTTGTTCCCCTAGCATTGCTTGACAACCGATGCTGGTGTGTTTACGTCCCCGTCACTTAGCGGTTCGGCAAAAAGAGACCGATAGAATAAGTCCCGGGGTCGAGGTGCTTGACTAAAAGGCGGTGCTCCAGCATGACCGCAGTCAAATGACTGAAACAAATAAAAGAGTAAAAGAGTATACATAGCGGCGTTCGTACACCATTTGTTCCCCTTGGAAGTAAGTCTCTATCTAAGTTCTGTACGACATTTTCTCATTCTTTTAGAATAAACGTTGATTCTTTAAAAAACCCAGAAATGACAAAAAAATTTTGAAATACATCTAAATTCAAAGCTTGCAGAAATCGAGCATGTCTGAAATGTTGTGGTACAATATTCGTGACAGCATCAGATCATCTGCTGAAGTAGTTCTGGGATTTGTGAAACAAACATCAACAAGAAGGATTCTCGAATTAAACATTTCCGAGAAACTTTGCACAAGAGACACAAGACATGGATCTCAGACAAAAACTCGCCAACATCCAGATTCCTATACATCTCTAGAAAAACTTTGCAGAAAACTGCATGAGGTGAAAAATTTAGTGGAACAAAAAAAAAGTTGAAGAAGTGGAACAGGCTTCTGACTCCCACACCTTGAGAATACTGTATAACATTCTGAAAAATGTGTTTGCCCCCCCCCCCCCACACACACACAAAAAAAGATAGTAGAAAATCTATTCTCTCTAATAACAATAGAACAAACCTCTTAAGTAAGGAAGATGAAATTTAGAAAAGATGGACTGAGCACTTTAAATCTGTATCAAATCAAGAATCCACTATCGGTGCTGATGTAATCAACAAAATCCCCAGTGATCTATAATTGAAGGACTAGTGGAACTTCCTTCCCTGGAAGAGATAAGTACTACTATCAAAACACTTTCCACTGGTGAAGCTCTTGGACAAGACGATATTCCCATAGAGGAATGGTAGCAGACAACTTGTAAGCTGTGCAAATGGATCTGTTCGATCTAGGAAAGTGGATCTGTTCCTCAGCAGTTTAAAGATGCATCTATAATGCACTTGCACAAAAACAAAGGGAAGAAGACTGTATGCGATAATCCCCTTCTCTAACAGAAGAATGAAGATAATCAAAAAGAATGGAGAAATGTATTGTTATTGGAAAGCTATTCTACTGTAATTTGTATTATTGATACCTGTTGAATTAAAGGTAAACCTGACTTTCATGGGATTTGAACTCAGAATGCAGAGGAACATAGCATAATGGAACAAAGCATTTAGACTGGCACTCCATTCTAGGAAGAATTTTTGGAACAACAGTCCTTCAAAGTTCCATACCCAGTGTTGCCAACTTTAAATCAGAATTTTATGCTAAATATGGCAAAAAAAAACGCTAAAAACTAAATATATCAAAAAGCTTAATTTTTATTTATATTTTTATTTAATATCTTTAATTAATATTCAGCATTGAGAAATAATTTCTTGAATTCCACTGATTTGATCATTTTCAGCTGCAGTGCCTAGGTCTTGACTTCTGTATACATTTAAGGTCCCAATCTTGTTAATTATGTGTTTTGGAATCCTTTCTCCACGTGCCATCGTATCACCACCCGCTTATTGACCGATGGTGCATTTTTACTATTTTTTTTTTTAGGTGGAGGCTTAATTCCGATGGGAGACCACAGATACCCACTCTCCTCACTGGATTAGTCAACTGGGGTGAAGCCCGATTTATTCACTACCACTTAGCTACGAATTAGTAGCCACGGATAACATGGTTACCAATTAGGTACAAATTCCACAATCCAAGGAAACTTATTTTTCAGGAGGAAAGGGTGAGAAAATATGCGTAATTACTTGACACATTTTATCAAAACAATAACATGCTTAAATAACTAGAAAAAGACAGGTTATGGAGAAAAGAAAACGAGAAGTACAGAAAGAGATTTAGAGCGTAAAGGGTAGAGCCATTATTTCATGCGTAATTCTACCACTACCGCCACCACCGCCACCACCACCTAATTAAGTGGTCGCACTCAAAATGCTATTAAGAGGTGAGAAAGGAAAGTGGGGCAATATCTTCTTACAAATTTGGTGAAATTTAGTTGAGAGTGACGAAAATGTACCGCATGAACAGTTTCATTCTCATCCTTCACCTTTTCGTTGACAGCTGAAAGAGTATACATGTCCTTGCTCACACTGAATTTTTGAGGATCTTTGATTGGTCCAGGATTGTTGTCTCGATATTGGGACATCTCGCTCCATGATTTTATTTAATTTTCTTGTCTTCCATAAGATTCGGCATAAATTCCACCCCCACTGCCCACCCAACTCTACCTTTACAACCAATCTTTGTTGGAAATTAAAGAAATCTTTAGGACGGCCCATTGTTATTTAATACTCTGTCCTTCTAAAGTCACCGAATTTAATTTCGCCCGTTACATTTTCCGGGGTAGATGAAGTAAAATAACCAGTTAAGTTCTGGGTTGGATTTGGTTGACTCTGCTTACATCCCTGCCCACCCCAGACAAAAATATGTCAGTTCTTGTCGATGCTTGAAATCATTACATTTTTCAATAACAACAAAGTTATTATTATTATTATTATTATTATTATTATTATTATTATTATTATTATTATTATTCCATTTGACACAAGTTGTTCTTATTACCTTAATAATTTATGTGGGTAGCGGGTTACTATTTGTAACCTTAGATATCCAAATACTTTGAATAATCCTTAAAGTGCCGAAATTCTTCTGATAATCATTCTTGTTCCTAAAATAATAATAATGATATTATTATTATTATTATTATTATTATTATTCAGTAGTTTATTTTTATAGCGTGCTTTCACTTCACTACCGAGCGCAGCTCTGTGTGCCTTGGGTATGTGCTGTGATTTGTTGTGATGCTCTGATGGTTATTGTATGGAAAGTGTTCTGCGTAGGATGTGTGCAGTGCCTAGTAGTGCAATTTTCTGTATGTTATATGTGTTTGTAAGTCCTGGTGTTTTTGTTATGTATTTGTCTGAATATTTTTTTATCATGCCTAATGCACCTACTATGATAAGAATTGTTTCTGTTTTCAGATTCCACATTCTAGTTACCTCTATTTCCAGGTTTTTGTATTTTGAGAGTTTCTCCATTTCTTTTAGAGACACGTTGTCATCAGCCGGTATTGATACATCAATTAGAAAGCATTTTTTTTCTTCATGGTCTCTGACAACTATATCTGGTCTGTTGGCCTTAATTTCTCTGTCTGTGTGTATCGGCATATCCCAGAGTATGGTTGCTTTCTCGTTTTCTGTGACCTTTTCTGGTGTGTGCCTATACCATCTTTTTTCTGTTGTCATTCCATAATGTTGGCATATTATTATTATTATTATTATTATTATTATTATTATTATTATTATTGAGGCAGCGAGGTGGCAGAGACGTTAGCACGCCGGGCGAAATGCTTTGTGGTATTTCGTCTGCCGTTACGTTCTGAGTTCAAATGCCGCCGAGGTCGACTTTGCCTTTCATCCTTTTGGGGTCGATAAATTAAGTACCAGTGACGCTGTAATCGACTTAATCGGCTTGTCTGTACTTATTTGTCCCCTCTATGTTTAGCTCCATGTGGGCAATAAAGAAATAAGTATTTCGCTCGTTACTACGTTCTGAGTACTAGGGACGATTTGGGCGATTAGAATGCTTCAATGTGGTGCCGTGGCTGCTGCCGTCTAATGACTGAAACAAGTTAAAGATAGGCGCTAAATTGTCAGGAGAAAACTTACATGAAAAAAAGAGAGAGGAAAAAAGACCAAAACAGAAATGCAAAATGTGGAAGGGCACTTGCTTCAGTACAGCAATGACACCCTTCTTTAGAACATCAGTGACGATGATGATGATGACTAAGAACGATAAAACCATGATCTTTATAATATCAAAAGAAGATCTAATAGGTAAAAGTAATACATTTGTGATGCGACATTTTTGCAGGCGGTGCGAATGTGGAACACTAAAGCAAAACAATAAGGCTGGAACATGAAAACACTCAAAGGAGAGGATGTTAGTAAAAATAAAAGGTAATAATGATAAAATAAAACAAGCTACACCTGAAGGCGTGGGTTGTTTCCTACAACAGCCCACAAAGGAATTTTTACGCTCACCTTTCACCGAATGTGGTTGCAGTACGAGCAATACGGATGTGGGTTCTAAACTCGACTTAGCCAGTGATTTGTATATAATTTGTTAGGGAGAATCCTAAGTTTTTTTATGTTTTATTACTTATATTTCAAGTATATTGTGCTTTTGTGCCTTTTTAAAATTATTCTAAGCAGCCCAAGTATGGCCACAGCCACTGGCTGAAATTAATAGTACGATAACTGGGTAATTACAAATTTTAACTTGTTCCCTTATTTAATTTTATAACGTCTTTCACTTTTCACCCTGGATTGTTTGTTTCTCCCGCCCCATAAATGGCTTTGTAAGAACCTGCTAAACGTTGGGTTTTATTGTATCTTTGAGGCCCTTGTGGCTAATAAATAAATAAATAATAACTAATATTATTGTTATTATTACTACTGTTGTTGTTGCTGTGGGTTAAATATTTGAACAACTCACCGGATCTTTTCGGTTTGAACGGCAGTTTTTAGCATAATCTCTAGGTAACTAAAAAATTTTAAACTTTGTATACAGGTAGAATGTGTTTATAAAACATCTTTTTCTCTTGGCTTTATTGAGTAAATTCTATAGTTTGTAAGATATTTGGTCTTTAATTTGTTCAATTTCTGCATTTTCAACCAATCAGTGACGTGTATTGAGTTAAAAAACATTCTGTGCCGTATAAATATGTCCCTCATTTAAGAAACAGATTGGGTTTATTTACATTTGAGAAGAAAAAAAAGATACCCTCCCCCCACCCCTAACCCTAAAACAGATTGAAATGCAATAGATCGATACTAGGGTCATAATTATGGGGGACAATTTCATATGACACCGCTAGAAAAAACTGCCGTTCAAACCGAAAAGATCCCAACTCACCTTTAGTCTTCTCGAGCACGCTCCATTCATCACAGCATTAAAAAAGAAAAGGAAAAAGGGTATCAAACAGCTTACACTCCTATACCAGTACGCCTACTCATCGCACCCACATCTCTCCACCTTCAACTGCAACCACCATCACCACTTCCACATCGCCCATTCCTTCATCCTTGATTTCAGTTCGTTTTGCGATCGCGTCCAGATCATTACTTCAAACCAAAGAAGCTACACGCTAGGATAAGATGGTCTGATATACCTTTTAAAATTTCAATGGAGCCAGGTAAAGTAGACGATTAAGTTATTTCGTTAGACTGTTCTTACCTGTGCACTGACGCATAAAATCATACATTTAATTCATAGCATTTATCTTTTTTTTTAATCATTATTCTTGTATAAGGATAAATAATCATAGCTTTTGTTCGCTTGTTTCTCTCTTTTTTTACTCTGTTTTTATTAGTAACTGCATATTTCTTATTTCACACGAAACTTATATCAGATTATCTACAATTTAGATTAATTATTTGTGGGAATTTCGAATATTTAAAACCTGATCCTCATTATATATTTAACTTACATTACTCGTGAAATTGTCCATTCAACACATACATACACAAAACGTCTCAATAATTCTTTGCTATTTTGGTTTTTCTCTTTGCATTTACAACTGTTTAAGAACTTAATGTTGAAATCTTTCAAGGTAACTTCTTCATGATTTCGTGCATGAGTGAAACTCAAATTCTATACATAAACAGTACATACTAATGTCCAGCGTGGCAAGGTTCGATTCATTCCGATGTTCGCAATGATGTATAACTCCACGAATGGAGTTCTTTATTGCTTTCCCTTAATGTCGCAAATGCGCTAAATCCCAACATTACAAATATGGAACGGTATTGGTTTCAAATTTTAGCACAAGGCCAGCAATCTAAGAAGGGTAAGTCGATTACATCGACTTTCTGTAATCAACTGGTACTTATTTTATCAACCCCGAAAAAGATGGAAGGCAAAGTCGACCTCGGTGGAATTTAAACTCGGAACATGAAGATGGACGAAATGCCAGTAAGCATTTTGACCGGCGTGCTAATGATTCTGTTAGCTCCCTGTCTTACGATATTTAGTAATGGTAATATTTTCTTGCGTCAAAATTTGAAATCTCTAATTAATCAGATTAGGAAATATATGTTTACATCAATGAACGTTGCCAGTAGACCTTGAACCTATAACTGTTCAAATGCTTCAATATAATGTGACACTGGACAGACAAGCAAAAGTTATTTTTTGAATATGTTTCATATGTTTTTTGTTGTTATTTTTCTTGTTTGATTTTTTTTCTCTGATATCTTTCTAGCGGCAAGTATGGCTCTGTGTCAAAGAAGCTCGCTTTGTAATCCCACAATTTCGAGTTCACTTCCATTTCGTGGTACCTCGGTCGGCTGTCTTATACTGTAGCCCCGAGCCATGTAAATTTGGCAGACGGAAACTGCGAGGAAGCCCTCGAATATATTTATGTAGGAGAGGCTTTGTGTTTGCAATTCTCCCATCCCCGCATTACTTAGTGACCAATGTTAGTTTACATGCCCTTAACTTAGCGCTTCGGGCAAAAGTGACGATAGAATAAGTATCGGCCTTAAAAAAAGTACTGGGATCGCTTTGATTAACTAAACCCTTTCAAGGTCATCCCCCACCGCAATCAGGGCTGCAACCCAGTGACTGAAACACGACAAAGGAAAACGATATCCACACAGTGACTCGACCTCTTACAATTAGCTGCTACCGCACCCCTCAAATCACACTTTACATGTCTTTAAAAGGAAGAACGCCTTGGATAATATCGTTCAAAATAAACTGTCAAGAAAGCAGCGAGATGGTTATTCTTGATGAAGGCTAACATCAAGGTTAAGCAAGAACTCCACTTTGATCATACATTTTATCAGGTTCAACTCCTAGCGATGCCCATTGTAGGTTTCACTCGTCCATATTCGTAAAAGTTAATACCAGGCAAATATCATGGGCCGATGTTTTACCCGGTTTCCATGACGAAAGAGTAACCAAGACCTCAAACTTCGCACTTCCACCGGACACGATGCTGGTCCCTTGCAGGGTTAACTTCCCAACTATTACTAGAACTCATTTACAGTTGAGTGGACTGGAGCAATGTGAAACGAAGTGATTTGCTCAACAACACAACATCAGACCCGGTCTGAGAATCGAAACCACAATTTTTTACGATTGCGAGTGCAACACCGTAACTACTGCGCGCCGCGAGTCTTCATTTGGCAAAGAGTGGAGACATAATGGCTGACCATACAAAAAAACAAAGGAATAAATTCTTCAGGTGTACCTGACTCTGGGCTGGTTTCAATTCCCGACTGAAAGAAGTTAACTACGGTTACTCTGATTTGGATCATGATAAAGGCCTGAACATCACACAATCTTATTTACCTCACCCAAAATAGTTTTAGCTTATAACTTACATATTCAATTTCGCTTTTGATTATTGTCTATAAAACAGATCTTTCGACAACATTCTTAGCAGAAGAAGTTTTAATATTTGCTTCAATCGCATTATATTTGTCTTCGTCTGGAAGCTGATGTCATGTGATATGACGCTGCTATTTTAATAAATAGGACGACCATGTATCAGCTTCCCTCGTTGGGATATTACTCTTTAGATCTCCATCTCTTACACTGCGCAACAATGATGAAAGACCTTTCACTCTCATCGATCTGGTTTCGATCTCAGCAATAATGTTTCAATATTTTAGGATCTCTAAGGTGTCGAGCTGGCGGAAATGTTAGCACAACGGGCGAAATGTTTAGCGGTGTTTCGTTTGCCTTTACGTTCTGAGTTCAAATTCCGCCGAGGTCGACATTGCCTTTCATCCTTTCGAGGTCGATAAAGTACCAGTTGCATACTAGGGTCCATCTAATCGACTGGCTCTCTCCCCCAAAACTTCGTGCCTTGTGCCTAGAGCAGAAAAGAATATTTTAGGGTTTCCTTTTTCCTATTCTTTTGACTGCTATTTCTAACCTGGGGTGACCATGTATAGGCCACACTCTTCGTTATTATTTACTTTAGGTGAACTCCAACAAATAAATTCTCAGGTTCAAGTCTCATCAGCTGTTTGGCTTTCATTTCGGATTCAACCAATTTTTTCTTTCAGTTTATGCAGCTGGTATGTGGGACGTCAAAGGGGTGACCCATCAGAATTAGTAGCATACCGTATGAAATGCTTAGCGAAATTTCGTTCGTCTTTACATTCTGGTTTCAAATGCCACCGAAGTCGACTTTGCCTTTCATGCTTTCGGGGTCGACAGATTAAGTACCAGTTGAACATTGGTGGGGTCGATGTAATCGATTAGATCCTCCCTTCCCTATAAAAAAAAATCATACCCTGCGCCTATGGCAGAAAAGAATATTATATGCGGGGCGGTGAGATCAACGTCATGTTTATATTTGTTGTCTGTTGAAGGCGACGACCTGCAACAATTGTTAGCATGCCAGATGAAATGCTTAGCGCCTTTTTGTTCAAATACCGCCGTCATTAACTTTACCTTTCATCCTTTTGGGGGTAGATAAAATAAGAACTACTTGTGCACTGGGATCGATGTAATCGATTAGTTCCAACTCCCACAAAAACTTCAAGTTTTGAGCCTTTAGTAGAAACTGTTATTTCACTTCTGCTTAAAATCCGTTTTCGTGTCTAACAAAGAATTCGGTAGATATTTTCCCGGGTTCAAACTCCACAGACTATTCTCATTTAGTCTTTCATTCAGCGATCGATAAAATGAACCAACGATTCGATTTATTCGGGGATATACTTTAACAAATAAATTATGCAGAGTCAACACAAAATAATGTCCCCACGAAGCCTGTTTTTCTTCCTACAAATGCAATCAGCTGTTCCTATCGCCCATGTCAACAGATTTTACTCTATCTTCTTGTATTAATTGGTCGATGTACATAATATAAAGCCGTCCTAGAAATCTTCTGTTGTGTGTATAGGCTTCCGCAGTAACAACTGATGTATTTTTCTTCATATTGGTTTCACTTACCAAACTGCGACTAAGCTGGGGCACCACCGTAAAGGGTACTGTCGTAGAAAATCGACCCTAGTGTTTAATTCTAAGTCTGGTGCTTATTCTATCGGTCTCTTTTGCTGAGCCCCAAGTAAACAAAACAACAACAGTTGCGAAACTGCAGTGGCGTCAAACACAACACACATAAACAGGCTTCCTCACAGTTTACGTCTCGCAAAGCATTATAAATAACATGATACCATGGAGTGGGACTAAACCCAAAGGAAAGTGGTCAGAAAACGAGCTTCTTAACCAAACAGCCAGACTTGCATCTACTAAACAAATATTGCAAAAGAGAATTATCAGCCATGTCGGAGAATCAATAAAGGTGTGTGAGAGAGAGAGAGAGGGGGAGATAGAAGTGGAGATATATATATCTATGTCTATTAGTCAGGGTAGAACAAAAACAGGTTTATAAGATTTTTCATCGATAAAAGTACACAAGGGCGTAGCAAAAGAACAACCGAGCGAAAATGTGTGAGAGTGTGTGCGAGAGAGAGAGAGAGAGGGAGAGAGAGAGAGAAAGAGAGAGAGAGAGAGGTTCGCTACACAGCCTTGGGGTCCCGTGTTGGCTCCCAGTGCGTGGCATCTTGGAAATGTGTCCTTAACATCTCTAATCATCCCAGGCATTATAAGTGAATTTGTATTACAGGTGTATTACAGTGTCACGGTGATTCTACTTGGAATTCACACTGATACACCTATCTGTGGAGTACCCAGCCATTTTGCTCACAACTTGTATAATTAGGTCATCCAGTTGACTGAACAAGAGGACGTTCATGCGTCGAGATTGACGGTAGAAAATCCATCACACACCCATCCACAAAATCACACATACCCACACACACACATATACGACGAGCTTTTTTCGGTTTCCGTCTACCATATCCACTCACAATAAACCATAATAGATGGCATAATAGAAGCAAACGCATATCACATTCACCCCAGTTTTGTCAGTGTATATTCAGCAGAGAAACGTTTTAGAGCAATAAAGCGTGGAATATTTAAAGCCTTTTTGCATATAGCACCCACGGGGATTCTTGTTTTTGAGACCTCCTTTTGGGGGAAAAATGCATACTATATGCCATCAAATACGACAATTCTTGAAATTATTTTTTTTTATGAGTATTTACTAAA
The DNA here is from genome assembly GCF_006345805.1 of Octopus sinensis. NCBI lineage: Eukaryota > Metazoa > Mollusca > Cephalopoda > Octopoda > Octopodidae > Octopus > Octopus sinensis. Next base: position 17,257 of record NW_021833632.1, on the reverse strand, counting down.
ACATCAGGCAAACTGTCTTGCAGTATATATTTTGATATCTTTATTCCCTGAAATCAAAAACTGATTAAGTCGGCTTTATCGTTCGTCTTTTACTAAATAAAAGTAAATATTAACTCGTAAATAACTTTTTTTACTTACTTGAGTGAATTTAGGACATAACTACAGAAATGTAACCTGCTGAATTTGTTTCTTCATAATTTTATGGAAAATGGATATTTGTAAATGAAAGTTTTTACAAATATGTTTGAGATGGTGTAGATCATGATAAGATCAGAATTTGCAGCGGAAAATGTTTGGGGAGGGGAATTTCGGATACTTCAAACACTTCAGTTTTGTTTCCTCATAGCTTTAAGAAAAATGGGTATTTCTTAAAGTAGTTTTCTTTAAATAATTTTCAGATTGTTCAAAGTACGATTATATAAGAATTTAAAATGGAAGCAAAGGGATGGGGTGGGGTGGATATTTCAAGCATCTCGACTTTATTTCGTCATTGATTTAATGATTTAATTACAATTATTTTGAAAGCAAAATCTTATTTTCCAGACCCACTTGATTCCTGTTATTTCTAACATACTAAACGATCATTTAGGGGACAGATCACTTTTGAGCTTGTTTAAAAGAGAGAGATTATGATTGAGATAAAATAATGAAAGCAATATGTATTCAACAATTAGATCTAGCATCATACTTTCCTTTCTACTAATGTTTCTCCCAGAGAATTTTCTGGGAAAAAAAATGAATGGTCCTCAAAAGTAATTTTAATTAAATCATTAAATTGTTCGAGGAAATCAGAATCGAAACGGGTCAAATATCGTCCTTCCCATTTTTTATTTGTCTTTCTTTACTTTAAAATTCTGATATAATCGAAATCTACACCATTTGAAAGGTATTTGTAGAAAATGCCATCAAAAATACCCATTTTCCTGAAAGTTATAAGGAAAAAAATGATGAGTGGCGGGGCACAATTCTGCAGTTATGGCCGAATCGACGTAAGTAAATTAAAACCAGATTTCCTATTCACCTTTCTGTCTCTTCAACAACACACGAAGAATATGAAAGGATGTTAGAATGGACATAATTTGGTTGATGCTGGGTTAAATTTATAATTTGTAGGAAGTAGCATTGCGAATATTTGGACATCTTTATATTTTCCAGAAATATAAACAGAGGTTGAACCACCTCATAGAATAATTGAAATGTCGCGCTGAATAAGATTTGTGATTGAAGCGCGTATATGAAATATTTAATGATAAAAAATTCTTCGGTGTATCCTAAACTGAGAGAATTCTTTTCATTTTGACAGAGCCCTTTCAGATGTAAATGTGTCTGTCACAGATTGTTATATTGCAAACTTTCTGGCCTAAAATCTTGCCATTACAAGATGTCGACGGCCCTTGATGACTGCGACATACTGTGCAAGAGTTGAATTTTTTCTGTTACCGCGATCAAAAGAATTGAGGACAGCGATATACTTTGAGTAATTTCAATCGATTTTTTTCCGTCGTCGTACAATATGTAACCACGTATCAGTAGCAGCCATGCTTGAGCAAAACTTTTACCAAAACCTTCTAAACCCCTGTTTTATTCCAGACACTATACAACTAGGACACAATATCTAAAGTGTCGCTTTCTTAGACAGTTGGCTATGAATTGGAAGTGATTTTTGCAGTTCTTTCACACATTTGAAGTGATCTCTAAGATACATCCTCTTTGGTTATAAGCCCAATAAAGTAGGTACCAGCTACAAATTAAGAAAGATAAATTTGGAAGGAACCCCTATTTCGTCCGTTTCTTTTCATGATCGTATTCTTTCGGTCATTACCCAGCATTTTCACTTAAATGTTTCTTAGTGCCGATATTAGAAGTGCTATGATGTTTGTGTTATCGTTTTATTCTTTCTGTTTATTCTAACTTCACACATTGCAACAGTTTTATTTGATTTTCTTTGAAGGTTCTGATATCGAAACGTAAGAAATAAGATGAATTTTGAGGTATGTAACGTTTAATTTTTTCCCCTTATTTTAAATTTACACTGGTTAACTGCCTTAATTAGTCTCAACAGCTAACTGGAGTTGATCAACAGCTGGAAAAAAATTAACAGTATAAAAACTATTCGCTTATAATAATAAAGAAACGAAACCTCCCGTTCTTTTCTCCCCAACTTTCTCACTCTGATTTTTTTCTTCGTTTCTTTATCTGCATTTCTTCGTGAATGAATATATATATATATATATATATACACGCACAAGAGAAAAACGAAAGAAATTAGCATTCAATAGACTTAGTTTGTATATTTACGGTGTCCCCAGCCATCTAATAAGACGGATGTGTTGTATTCACCCACGAAAATTTAAGCTATACCGAGTTAAGTCAAATATCAGGGCTTGATCCTATAGTAAGGAATATAAAGCTTATGTTCTGTGTCAGTCAAATGTTTTTTGCTGAAAGCAGCCATGTCAAGGACAAGTCAGGTCAAAATCATTTTACCGATGCTTCGTTTTTGTTTTTGTTTATATTTTTCATTCTTATTTCGACTGAATGAATCGATTGTTTACCAAGGATTTCAAATCCTAACGAATTCGATTTTACCTTTCATCCTTCTGGGTGGCTAGGTGAAATGTTACAGCATCCGACAAGATGTCTGGCAATACCTGTTTTCTTTCTAAGGCGGAGATCTGGCAGAAACGCTAGCACGCCGGGCGATGTGCTTAACGGTATTTCGTCCGCCGCTACGTTCTGAGTTCAAAATCCGCCGAGGTCGACTTTGCCTTTCATCCTCTCGGGGTCGATAAATTAAGTACCAGCTGTATACTGGGGCGATCTAATCGACTGGCCTCCTCCCCAGAAATTTCGGGCCTTGTGCCTAGCGTAGAAAAGCATATTTGTCACGATTCTTTGCGTTGTCAGTTCAAATTCTGATGCAGCCTATTTCAATGATAACCTAAATGTTTCTCCTGGTTTAACCTCATCGTTTGGTCCCTGGGTATCTCTAGTGGAGTACACTTTTCTGCAGGCATTCTAAAGGGCTATACACTCTACACTTCCCATCCCTAAAAATGTCGCCAGTCCCTTACAGGGTTACTCAACGACTGGAAAAACGTGGACTGGAACATTTTTGTTCAAAAACTCAAGACACTGCCCAATCCCGGAATCGAAACCAGAATCTTATGATCAAGAGTGTTATACTCCTACCAGAGGGCCACGCGCCGAGTTCAAATGCCGGTCAGGTCGACTTCACCTTCCATCCTTTTAGGGTCAATAAAATAAGTACCAGTTGAGCAGTGGGGTCGATATAACCGACAAGTCCCCTCCTGCCAAATTCCAGGCCTTGCGCCAATAATAGAAAAGGTTATTATTATTTTTATTGTTTTTCAGATCCTGTTCAACATTATTGGCTTCATTTTAAACACATTCCTCTTTACATTAACCAAAATCAGTTTTCTCTATTTATTGCACCTTCACGAGCACGAATCCAAAGAAACATGGTATGTACATCTATTTCTCTTATAACAATTCTTTGAAAATATCCATGAAATCAGTTCATGTTATCTTGTTTGTACAAAATACTTTATCGACTAATTTGTGTGGAGACGAGTTTGCACATACATGCATACATACATACATACGTACGTACGTACATATATACATACATACATACGAACGTACATACATACATACTAACACACACACACAACATATATATGTATATAGGATCTCGTTGCTAAACATACACGAAATATATAGGATTCTATATAAGAGTGAAATTTATAGATATTCACGTAATAACAGAAAAGAAAAGATTTACCTTTATTTGCAATCAGAATGAATGTTATAGCAATAAATCTGGCTTCCTTTCTGCAGTTTTGTTATAATATACGTATATGATATAGAGTACATATGCAACGAAAAAACAAACCAACAGCTCTTTCAAAGTCTCCAATTATTTGATTTCCGAAAGTGATCTTCCCCAGCCGCAGAACTACATTCTCTCTCGTCTTTAGCTCCAAAGATATAAAATTCTTTTGTAGCCTTCCCCCGCCTATTGATTCAATATTACAGCACGGTTTCTCAACATCACCGCGGGTCTTTAACTTTAAGAGATTCTTAGAAGGGCTCAGAATCTCCAGGTAAAAACATCAATCGTATTTGTGGATTTATCCAGATCATTTAATAGCATCGATAGAAAGGTGCATGGTACATAACCTTTTGAAATATGATGTCCCAGATGAGACAACCATTACCATCACATATAGAAACTCATCATGCTTTATGCAAATCACAGACTAGCTAGCAGGTATCCTTCAGAAAGATATCTTAACACATTTTCTTTTTCTGACTCAGATGGATACATCCTTGACACATATTCCTAACTCCAAGGCATAACTTAACCATCAATTGATCAAAACGTTAGTAAAACCTAATATATATATATATATATATAATGTTTCACTACGTCCATAAATCTCATCAACAATGTGATGTGCAAGAATCCTTTCAGAATTCTTCAGCCAAGATCACTGAGTTTCCTGATGCAAAGAAATATGAAAGCGTGACAATCAATGAGAATTAAAGCCACTTGCCATAAATTCCAGTGATAATATACAACGTGTGGAGGTCAGTAACTTTCTGTACTTGGAGCCTAAATTGCTGAGAATAACAAATACGTCCCTACATGCAAGGATGACAATCTTGGAGACCCTGTAAAAAAGGTTAGGGCTAGGGTTAAGGTTTAAAATATCTAGCAACCAATTTTTCAAACTCAGTTACATTAGAAATTACATTTTTGAAATTTGAATAAAGTTTACTTCTTTTCAGACATAGAATGACTGAGTGCAAAGGAGAGAAAAAAAAAGAACGAATTTTTCTGAAAATAGTTTTAAATAATCAATATCGTGGAATCACGATCGTATTTGTCTTATCTTAAAAAGAACGTTTCCTCGATGGAAGGTTTTTAACAATTTTCCTTTTTCTCTTCACAGGATAGCTGCAATGACATTAGTGCTTGCTGTACCCGAATTTATTACTATAGTCAAACTTTTATGGATCACGTCTTTTCTCCTCCATGGCAAATTAAGCGAATGGCCGTCGCTGCCATCTTTGGTATCGGTATGTCACAAATTTAATATTTTGTTTTTTCATTCATAATTTCCTAATAGCGTTTTTCTCGTTGTGTGTGTGTGTGTGTGTGTGTGTGTACTGGTTGGCTGATATTCGAGTGTCACGCTGCATGCCATTTAACGAAAAGTCAGAAACAAAGGTATGTATATATATATATATATATATATATATATATATATATATATATATTATATATATATATATATATAGGGAGAGTTTACGAAAAAAAACAAAAGACGAAGACAGGTGGTGTACAAAACAAACAGATGTATTAGGATTAAAGCATAGTCATCTTCGACCAGCCAGGAAACAGGATTTGGAAGCTGTCATTTTGTGCGTGATTGCACATTTGGTCGTTAGCATCCTGAAAATAGCACAAGTTTTCAATATTTGTAATCAACAAGTGTTTTGTAGTTTGACGCATTCAAAATGGATTTAATGCGATAGCACGAACTTAAAAGATTTCTTCAAAAAAATGTTATTAAGTTGTTATTTTTAGCACACCTCACAACTACATAAACAACAAAAAAAAGCGAGTATACAAGTAGTGTTAAGCATTCAATATGCATGTTAGGCAAATGAGATAAACAACACGTTACATGCGATAAACACATAACAATTTTCCCCCGTAAATGGTTTCAATACAGTTTTAACAGAAAGAATTGGAAGAATTAGATGAAAGTCTTCCGATAATTTTTTTCATGTAAAGAAATGTCTATTACTTTAGAAGACTTATCCAAAAAACGTTATTTAGCTGTTATTTCTAGAACACCTCATTGACAAAAAGAAACGAGTAAACTAGTAGTTTTAAGCATTCAATACTCACGTTACAAAATAAATATTTAAAACAAAACAAAACAAACATAAATTCACATGTGAACAGATAGATAAAGCAAGTGGTTCCAATACATTTGTCAACACATGCTTTCTCGCATACAAAAGAGTTCTCATTGTCCCGCTGGATACTATGGAAACAGGCATGAATATGTGCATGGCTTAGGATTGGCGAAAGTTCCCAGAATTTTCAAAATTTAATTACTTATATCTCTTTATTGATTTCATATTCAGTTTAATGATGCACTAATAAATTGCGTGAAAATCATTTCTGGTATATCAATTCGAACAGAATTGATATTATATTGGTTGATGTATAATCGAGAAATGGCAGTGTGTATATCTGAGGTAATAGGAATACATATATGGTTAGTTCTAGTTCTCACAATTCCGATGTAAATAGTTCTTGCAGCCTCTCATGTAATTTACCCTTTCACGCACGAATTTTGCAGCGGCAACGCATAGGTTTGATATCGTAACTCCATGTGTTCATTATAATTGTGGGAAGAATGATTCGTTTTCCTCGGATGATTTACATTAAAAAGAAGCAAGAATCTTTTGTTCAATTTTTTTGGCTGTTTCTTTAATGCAACTGGATGATGATATTAGATTTAACCTGTCCCCACAGGAGCTCTATCATTATTATTATTATTATTATTATTATCATTATTATTATTATTATTATTATTATTATTATTATTATTATTATTATTATTATAACTAAGACGGTGAGCCTGCAGGATCGTTAGCACGTCGGGCGAAATGCTTAACGGTATTTCGTCTGTCTTTACATTCTGAGTTCAAATTCTGCCGAAGTTGACTTTGCCTTTCATCCTTTCGGAGTAGATAAATTAAGAATCAGACTAGGGTCGATCTAATCGACTGTCCCTCTCTTCCAAATTCCAGGCCTTGTGCTCCTAGAACAACGTATTGTTATTATTACTATCAAGGCGGCGAGCTGGCAGAATCGTTAGCGCGCTGGACGAAATGCTTCGAAATGCGTAGCCGTATTTCGTCTGCCTTTACGTTCTGAGTTCAAATTCCGCCGAGGTCGACTTTACCTTTCATTTTTTCGGGGTCGAAAAAATAAGTACCAGTGAAACACTGCGGTTGATGTAATCGACTGGTCCCCCTCCCCACAAATTTGAAGTCTTTTTCTTCCAGTAGAAAGGATTATTACTATTATTATTGTTATTATTATTATTGTTATTATTTTTATTATTATTATAGGCGCAGGAGTGGCTGTAAGTAGCTTGCTTACCAACCACGTGGTTCCGGGTTCAGTCCCACTGCGTAGCACCTCGAGCAATTGTCTTCTACTATAGCCTCGGGCTGACCAAATCCTTGTGAGTGGATTTGGTAGTCGGAAACTGAAAGAAGCCCGTCGTCTTCCTCTTTGCCTGTCGCTCTCCTTCTTATTTTTCACCCTTTATGGTTTCCTTTCCTCTCTATCCCTCTCTCTCTCACCGCCGAGTCGACTACCAACTTCCTTTCACTCGCAGCTTTCTACAAGTCAACACGACTTTTTTTATTTTGTATTTGTATTTTTATTTTTATTGCTTTTACGTCCTGTTCCTGTCACCTTTTTTCTTTCCTTGTTTTTACCCCTCTGCAAAGGAATTTTATTTAATTCTTTTGCAGGGAGCACTTGTTCGGCGGGTCCTGTTCTGTCCTTGCCTTCGAAACACGCATTGAGTCGAACCAGGGACAGCTGATGAAGGGGAATAATCCTTGTATTGTTTGTCTTGTACTCTGTTTTTTCGTTGTTAAAAAAAGTCCGTTTCCATGTTTGTTTTTATGTTTTCGTTTCTCGTTGAGTTCTACGTCTATTTGTGGTGTCCTGTACTCATATATATATATATATATATACATGTATATATACATGTAGATGTAGGTACGTACATATATGTATGTATGTATGCGTATATTTTATTTACTAAATTATTATATATATATATATATATATATATATACGTATGTATGTGTATCTTTGCTTATGTTCCCGTAACGTAGCAGTTCGTCAGAAGAGATAGATAGAGTAAGTACTAGGCTTATAAAGAGTAAGTTCTGGGGTCGATTTGCTCGACTAAAGGCGGTGCTCTAGCATGTCTGCAGTCAAATGACCGAAACAAGTAAAAAAAAAAAATAGAATAATAATAGTAATAATAATAATAATTATCATTATTCAACAATTGATAATTTCCAGCTACTACACCACCTGCTAGACCTCAGTGTTGCTGAGGTGCGTGTAACATTGTGTTTTCCTTTTGTGTTGTAGAAGGTGTCAAACGCTTCCTGGCATTCTATTGCATCCGTTTCTTAGGTTATGTGGTTTGGTTGCAGTCTTTAGTTGTATCGGTGCCTATACTGTGCGTTGTGTGTGTAAGGTGAGTTGGGTAACCGTCCTGTAAAGTACATGTTGTAGGGGTTGTTTATTTTATTAGATATTTATTGTGTAGTGCGTCTTTTGTTTTTCATGGATTGCTTTATTTGGGTCGTATAATTGAATTGAAAGTGTGTTGCAAAGGATGTCGGCTCTTTCTAGCAAGTCTATTTTTCGGATATTGTGTAGGGTTCTAGGCTTTTGCTGTTTTTTTTTTATTATACTCAATGCTCCCGTTATTACTGATATTATTTTCACCTTCATGCTCTAAATTTTGAATTCTTCAATTTCGAGGTATTTCTATTCTTCCACTTCTTTTTGGGCAATATTTTGGTCAGAAGGTACTGCAATATATAGTAAGCAGCTTTTAGGTTTACAATCTTTGATTATTATGTGTGGGATTTCAATTTTATTTCTTTGTCAATTTTAACTGGCATATCCCAGATGATTGTGCTTAGCGGTATTTCGTCTGTCATTACGGTCTGATTTCAAATGCAACCGAGGTCTAATTTGCTTTTCATATTTTCGAGGTCGATAAAATAAATATCAGTTGAACACTGTGGTTTATGTAATGAATTTACTTCCACCTTTGAAATTGCTGGCCTTGTGGGAAAATTTTGAAATTATCATTATTTCGAAAAACATTATTGAAAATTTAAATAAGAAATAAATCAATTGGAAAACCTATAAATTCATGCATAAAAATAGAAATCTCTCTCTCCCTCCAACTTTTCCTTTCTCTCTATTTCTATCTCCCTCTCTTTCTTTTCTTTTTCTATTCTTCTCTTTCTCTCTCTGTCTGTCGCTCTGATTTTGACCGTTTCTTCTATCAGTCTGATTCATGTTATTTCTATTTTATCTGTTTTCAGGGTATCGTCTGTTCTATAATGGAAAGCACATCGTTAATATTTTTTCTTATGAGAATCGGTCCCAAAATTCATCCGATTATCCTAATCCCTTTACTAAGCAGTGTGCTCTGCTTGAAAATAGTTTCAATATCTTTTAAACAGGGATTGGTAAGTATTGATCTATTCGGAAATATCTCAGTTGCTTAATACGTACCTTAGCATTTATTAATATGCATGTATATAAAAAGCTCAGACTGGATAACGCTTGGAAAATAAACCAACTTACACACTGCATATATTAACATACATTACCAAAGTACACACATTAACAGCTGTATTTTATATATCCTTTCCATGGATGTGTATCCATATTTCTTGTGGAAATATGTGAAGAGTGATATTGTACTTTTCATGGATGCACGATTATATAACGGCGTCATGAAGTTCAATGACACCGTTTTATAACTTAGATACGCAGACTGTCAAAATATGAACTTTATTCTACATCAGTATTGAGTATTCTTTATCCGATTCGTGATACATTATATACATACATACATACGGAGGAAACAATTCAACAAGAACTGCCCGCTCACGTGAATATGTTAGCACTCAGATGTATGCATGTACTGTGTGAATGTGAGCCACACCTATACAAATGCGCATGTCTCTAGTGTAGATAGAACGAGAATCATGGTATTTGTATTTGAGCGGTTTATTGAGTGACCAAATTCAATGTTTTCCAGACTCCAGAATTATGAGGAGAGTTTGAGAGTGTGAGACGAGGGGGATATCATCCACGAAGTCGAGGCCATTGACGTATGATACTGGACGGCATGAACCTTGCCGAGAACATAGTTATGCCATGTTCAAATGTCATAGCATGTCGCAGTACAGTTGTTCCCAAACTTTCACAGTGGATCCCCACCCTTTTACTTAAATAAATTTTCTTATGGACCCCCTTTTAATATGTTTATTCCTCTGTGTGTGTATGTATATATAAAGATATATATGAAATTTTGAATTTAGTTCAGACCCTAGTACTGCCTTTACGTACCATCAAGGTTTTGCGGACTCCAGGTTGGGAACCACCGCCGTAGTACATGACACAAAGTTATGGTGAAAAAGAAAGGCGCTAAGATGTCCTCTTGGAGTACTCCTGCGAATGTGACGGTGCCTACGACAGGGGTGCATACGAGACATTTACATAGAGAGACAGCATATCATTTACAACTTCAATTTGTTTGCAATAAGCAGAAGGAATCTGGAACATTCGCTTACAGTGGACAAAGTCAAAAAGGGAGTAGGTGCACAAAGACTTACGTTTCTTTGCTGAGATTGTTTCAATGAATCGGCGAAGAGTTAAAATAGGTTCAAGAGTGGAGAGGCCTTTGCGAAAGTTGTTTTGGTTTGATCTGAGTAGTGTTTCGACAGGGTTTCGGATGTAATGAACATGATACAGTTGAAGAGTTTTGCTGAGCATGACATTAGATTTGCGACCAGACAAGTTGTTTATGGCTTTCCAGTCTGTGGTGATTTGTCTGCAGTCAACTGCTTCTTTTATACGGTTAATTTGCTCTTCGATGTACGCCTTTTGGTTTGCATTGCGCTATGGCTAAGGACGAGGCTGCTACAGCATTAAATGTTGCAGCAGTCTCGTTCCGATCATTTACCTGTTTTGCCGCTGCCAGTCTGTTTCGGTCTTAGCGAACTTACGCACCTCTCTAAGGAACTTTCTTCTATGAGAGTCGTACAGAAAGGATGCAAATGGCTTCGAGAATGTGGTGAATTCCTCCAAGAGGTCAGAAGATTCTGCATGGAGTTCGATAAATCTATTTTTGCATGTGCTCGGTATCTGCGTCGGACAGGGAGGATCTGATATATCGAGGTGGGTTTCTTTTTTGATTGAGTTCAACACAGATTGAATTGCATTGCACAAATCAGGATCAGATAATCTGATTCTAACGGACGAAATGTGTAGGTATTGCAGTCTCGGATGGCACCACGATACTTCCAACAACAGGCTATGTGGTAAGTTTCTGGCAGTGTTTTATGTAGGTCTTTGTGCGTGAAAATTGTGAAAACTGTGTTTGCAGAAAATTGTGCGACTGCTGACAGAAAGTATGAGAAGTTATCACAGTTCCTATTTGGTTTGTCTAAAAGTGGCTATGGATCTTGTGGCGAGGTCTGCAGACATGCATTTCAATTACTAAGGATTGCTAGAAAGATTTTCATCCAGCGGTGTCGGTGGCTGGCTGCCAACCGCCATAAAAGATACTTACGTCTTTCGTTCTACTAATTAGCAAGTAACAAACGATGGTAAATGGTTTAGGCTATGGCTTCAGACATTTTTCAGTAGCGGAAAATGTGGAGACGAGAAATACCCGCTGAGCAATGGATTTAACGGATTCTAGAGGCAAGAATGGGGAGAAGGGACTGACTAGGAAACCACCGCCACAATTACCAATGTCATTGGTGAAAATGCTGGTGTGTGCGATCTTTTATGGGGTTCATTGACTCAGTTACCGACTTCTGCTTCGGCTCTCGTGTTTTCTCTATCAGGACTGATTTAATCTTTGTAAAATGATAATATGGTCAGCACCCGACAAACTATGGAAAGTTTGGAAAACACAACAATTGTCATGCGACCTAAACTTGGCTTGTTTCGTGCTACATTCTAATCTGTTTTGCCCTCAGAATGTAAATACTGGCTTCTTACGACAGCCCAAAAGCGATCACTAGACGCCAAGACACTCGACTTTTATGCAAGGTCTTTGACATCCCTAACACTTGACGATATATCAGACAAGCCACTTTATGGATCTTTATTGCTCATCAGCCAGAAATTCAAAGACGGCTAAAATTTGCAGACCACTCTCTTGGAGGAACGTTTTTCTGTATATATATATAAAGGTTTTTTCCTCATGCCAAGAAAGATATTCAGCTTAATGAAATAATTTGTATATAAGATACAGATGTAAATATTGCCAGTTTCATTACTAAATTGTATGAATTGCTGCCATATAATATGGTTTACTATAAGAATTTACCAAATAGTTAAAATATTTGAACTTAATTCTATCTTTTCTTTTTTTCCAGCGTATATTGACCCATGAAGTAATCTATTCAAACATTAAATCTGTGAAGAAAATGCTTTATGCTGCATTCGGACTAATTTCTGTAGCATTAGTTGTGGCCACGTCATTTGTGACTGGTTTTAGCCAAATCTTGACTATTTCAGAATCTCTCATTCTCTCCACATCCTTATTGGCTTTATCTTTCACGTGGTGCCCTGGAATAGCGACGTTTATAATACGATCTCGAGATGACCTGGTTGATGGTCGTAAAAATGCCAATATATTTTATACTATTTTGAAATTGGTAGTACTTTTTGTCATAGCCGTTGTTATAACTTACTTAAATCGGCAGGACAGCTTCGAAGAATCATTTAACAGTTTAATGCAAGGTTTCGGTAATATAAACTCAACAAAAACCATCAACAATGGACTCTTGATTCACCTCTTTGCTGGTTTATTATCTCATGTATCTACTTACATATCAACACGAATATGCCTTACACGTAGTGGTATTTACCTACCAACAATATTTGTCACTCCGATCACAATCTTGATCATCATTGTTGACAATTTCTATGGAGTTTTTCATATCGTAAAGTTGTCTGCCCTGTCAGGATTAACTATTGCTTCGTGGTTTTGCTTAGGAATTGCAATTTTACTTTGGTTGTTACCAATTCTAATGCTGGGCATGAACCATACACCTGTGCCAAATTCCATACTGAAACCTTCGGAATCGAACTTCTTAAGTTTTTCTTACAACAATATCTTCCTCGAACATCATTTGCATTTGAATTACAAACCGGAAGGAAATCATACCAAACATAAAAAGACGAGTGACATGTTGACCGGGGTACCCAGCGTGAGCAAAATTTTTATATGTACAACCATGTATAGAGAAGCAGAATTCGAAATGAAGCGACTCCTGAAAAGTTTAGAAAGGTAAATAACAGCTTTAAAGAAATATATATACTTGCGGTCACACCGCCTTCGTCTCAGTACGTACTATACTCAGATGTATTCTAAAGGCATCTGTCATAATGCCCATCAGCGAGATCGCAGTTAAAGGGTGCTGGTCGCCACTCTTCCCGAGTAAAAACCTAAATTTCAACCTGACCTGTTGTTACTCTGATGTTTCTTGTACCCCGGAAGAAGTATTTCAGGTTGTGTTACTTTGTAGTTGGCCTCTTAACACCTGTTTTCTATCGGCTTGAGATTCCAATATCCGTCGTTTCTGCTCTGGGTCTCTTGTTCCCACAAACGGGCTTTCTTGGCTGTTTCAAAATACAATTTTATATCTCGTATCTCTTGCGTCTCTACAGCATTTATTTTTCTCCGAGATCGGATACAGTCATGCCTTTTACCTGTGTTTTCTTAATACTCTGTCTTCTGGAGTATCGTGCTTCACATGATCTAACGGTATTACTATGTTTTCTGCGCATCATATTAAAGGTTCTAAATACACTATCGTGCAAAAGCCACTTCAAACAATATATAATATATGTATATAGTGCTCAAGCATGGCCGCAGTCACATGATTGAAACCAGTAAAACAATAATAAAAAATATATATAAATGAATGTGTGTGTGTGTGTGTGTATATATATATATATATATATAATATATATATATGAATGAAAGTATATGTATGTATATATATATATATGAATGAAAGTGTGTGTATATATATATATATATATATGTGTGTGTGTGTGTGTGTGTGTGTGGAGGCGCAATGGCCCAGTGGTTAGGGCAGCGGATTCGCGGTTGTAGGATCACGATTCCGATTCCCAGACCGGGCGTTGTGAGTGTTTATTGAGCGAAAACACCTAAAAGCTCCACGTGGCTCCGACAGGGCTGGTGGCGATCTCTGCTGTACTCTTTCGCCACAACTTTCTCTCACTCTTTCTTCTGTTGGCCTGCTCGCTTAGCCAGCGGGGTAGCGTCATTTGAAGGCTAAAACGATGCGAAGCGCATTGTGACCAGCGATGTGTAGCAACATCTGATAGTTTGGTCGGTTACGGTGTTCACTGTGATATATATATATATAATGTAAATGAGTGTATATATATTCTTTTGTGTCTCGGGAGAGTTCGTCTTTTTTGGTACCTTATAATTTAACACACTCCCCTGTAAAATTTCCACTTTTTTCTTTTTTCTTTGTCTAAAATTTTCGTTGCGTCTTGCAAACTTTTCAAACAATATATATATATAATATTATTATTATTTATGATAGTAGGGAATATAAAATGCCAAACGTACAGGAAAATATTCAATATAGCAATTCTAAATCAAATTTCACAATATATAATAAAAGGAAATAACCTCTATTAAGTAATTCAGTTGATATTGAACAATGCTATCTATATTTAATCATATAGAAAAATTTAAATATAGTATAATAAATATTATTCTAAAAAATCACTAAATTAAATAAACATTAGACTACGCGCGTTTCGTGACTATATCTTTAAATCGATAATAATAAAATTGATGCTATTAAAATTCGATTTAAAATCAATTTGATTTAAAAATATAGCCTTGCCACTCTTCAGGTCTAAAATAATAAAATAAATGTATGTATCTTTGCATATAATAATTAAGAAATAAATATAGAAATATACGTATCGTAACAACAAATAATCGAATAAAATATAACAATATTAATGATAAATAAAATCATAACTTATCTTATTGAAGAATACCAGTTATCTGAAATTTTAAACGTTAAACTCAGAACCTAGCATTGCTAAGAAATTTATAACGTGAAAACATGACGTAAATAATAACCATAAAATAAATAAATATAAACGTGTATTTTAGCTGTGAAATTAACAAATAAACTAGATGTAATATACCATTTACTGGAAAAATTGTAAATTCACAATAATTTAAAATTAAATACGTAAAATAGATAAAATAAACTAAATCAATCTGGTTTAATCTTATTCTAGTTATGTACATACACTACATAATCTACGGCTAACTTATACTCATTATATTACTACAAATTATAACTACATAAATTAGTAACATAATTCAGGGTTTATTTATATGCACAAATTAGCTAAACTTATTATATAAGTAATTTAACCGATGCCTACATTTAATTTTTCTCTCATCTTGAGAATTAATTAATTTTTTATTATTAGAAAGTAATATCTCCATAAATTCATTTGTACGTAGTAAACAAAAATTTTTACCTATTCCATAAGATTTAGCTTTAAAAACTATCTCCCAATTTAAATTATATTTAATTCCTTTAGATTTCAATTCCCATATATATTTGCTAAGGCCAGTAGAATTAATCAGTGTTTTACTCTTAAATGAATGCATGTGTTGCGCCACCCTTAATTTAATTTTATTAGAAGTCGACCGCACGTAAATCGCTTTTAAATTATAAGTATTCCTATTAATATTATCATCAATCAAAGTCACAACACATTTATATACTACATCATCCAAATTACATTTATTTTTAAATTTACAGTTTGTCTTATCTCTGCATGTACAATTAATTATATTCTGGCCTTTATTATTATTGCAATAATAACAAAATTTGGTTAATTATTCCTTATGGGGCTCAAGTTAAAACAAACATTATTAAAGAGATATTAAAACTAATTGAAGTATTCATTATAGATAATAAAAAAATATAATAACATGTTTTCTAGTAATAATTGGTTATTCTACTACTAATAATGTTGGTAACATTATTTCTTATTTTAATAGATTTGTAAAGGGAACTTGTTGCTTCTTTACACTTTTGGGGTGCAACTTGGGTGCAACACAATTTCCTTTCTTTTTGTTTCTAGAAACTACCAGTCAGGAACGAAAAGCAAGTTTAGGAATATATAATTCTTTATTCTCTTATTCAACAATGAAACACGATGGTATACTGGTATCCATTCTTACAACAATTCAGCAGCAATAGATAGGTTAAATCCCAAGCGTCTAAGACAGGAGAATAGGTTGATCACACGTATGAAAATACGTCCTTTCTCTTCGATCGCCGTGCCTCAAGTCCCCGAACGCTATTAAAGAACGCTATTGAATTTATTCTTCAGTCTCTAGCGCATGCGCATGGGGAAACTTCCTTATGCCTTTCCAGAAGGTTCCAGAAGGTTCCAGAAGGTTCCAACCCCGCACACGCACACTGAAGAAAGACGTGCCGCACACGCACACTGAAGAATGACGTTGCGTGTGCGCACACTGGAATATGACCTCACTACAGATTTAAGCTGAATAAGTTTTACATTAACACATTAAATAATTGTTGCACTAATAATAAAGACCAGAATATAATTTATACTATTTTGAAATTGGTAGTACTTTTGTCATAGCCGTTGTTATAACTTACTTAAATCAGAAGGACAGTTTCGAAGACTCATTTAACAGTTTAATGCAAGGTTTCGGTAATATAAACTCAGACCAGAATATAATTAATTATACATGCAGAGATAAGACAAAATGTAACAATACCGTGAACAACACTTTTTTACTTGTTAACAATCTTTGCAATAGACCCAATACTTAAATTATCCTTCTTTCGAAGTTTAATAATCTGCTGACGAATTGGTGACGGAGTAAGTAGAATTATATTAACAAACTACACTGCAGACATTCTTACTAATGTTTAGTAAACGAACCGTCACGTAAACAAATTCCAAACATTAGAGTTCGCCGGTTAAATATACTAAAACACGGAGTAAAAGCAACCGTTCTGATAATTTAGGCCGCCATGGGTTTTGCAGTAAATCACTAAATCATCCATAACTTTTGTATTATCCTCTCAAATTACACCAAAATCTCAGACAATAACAAATAATATTGCATTTATTGTCTGTGCAAATTATAAAATATGAAACAACTTTGATAAAAAATAATACCTACTTTTAATAAAAATAATACCTACGTTCTGAACATTTTGGCCGCAACTGTATGTATATATGTATGTATATATATATGTATGTATATATGTATATTAATGTATCATCCAA
>NW_021833631.1:52500-57230 GCF_006345805.1 Octopus sinensis | reverse complement strand
AATGAGATGATATATATATATTTTGTGAGTATAAATGTAAATGTGCATGTGTATATTTGTGTGTTGTATGTTGTGATGTAATCTGGTGTTAAATGGTGCTCGTAGCATAACCAGTATTAAATGAAATGCGGTGCTGAAGTAGAGACAGTGATAGGTAAAGGTTTCTAGCAATGTATGGGTTCAGCTTTCGGGAGAGATGGGTTGGATTTATTGCAACTACAGTCACCAGCAAGGTTACTGAAATTAGTATAATTATAGAGTTGATGATGTTGTTTATGAGATGTCGTCCTTTAATATCGTCGTCGTCATCATCGTCGTCATCGTCGTCGTCATCGTCGTCGTCGTCGTCGTCATCATCACCATCATCATCATCATCGTCATCATCATCATCATCATCATCATCGTCGTCATCATCATCATCACCATCATCGTCGTCGTCATCATCATCATCATCATCATCATCATCCTCATCCTCCTCATCCTCCTCCTCCTCCTCCTCCTCCTCATCATCATCATCATCATCCACAACAACAACGTAAGCGTGATAGGCAACTTGGTTATGTCGTGAATGATGATGGTCACTATAATAACGGAGACGATAATGCTGATGATAGCGGCGATGCTGCTGTTACTGCTACTGCTACAGCTGGTGCTGCTGCTGTTGGGATTGATCTTTTTTGAGGTGGGGGGTTGATGAGGGGAGATCCAGTAAATGAAAATGTAATCATAAGAAAATCTAATTGTAAATCCCGGAAATTATTTTAGGAAAATTACTTCAGTTGTGGTTCACTGAACATTTCTCATCACCGTAGGAGGGAGAAGGAGTTAGAAAAAGAAGCAGTAGTCGCATGCGTAGAGGTAGAAGGATGAGGAGGAGGGGGTAAAGGAGGAGGGGGTGGAGGTTCTATTGCTATTGTGACGGGGACAGGGGGATGAAGACAACTGTCTTTTTGGTTCATTTAAAGTGCTGTAGGTGTTGGTAGTTAATTTGGCCAGCGAATAACTCCCTCGCAACATAATTATATAAATATGTGTATTTACACATACACATACACGCACATACATGTATATATTCATTCATACATATACACATATCCGTGCGTTTATGTGTATGTATGTGTGCGTGTGCGTGTGTGTGTGCGTGCGTATGTGTGTATAGAAACGTGGTTCGTGGTTTTCCATCTAAGTTTAATCTAAACAGCAAGGCATTGGACTTTGGTGTAAATTAGATTTCTTGTTTTGAAGATGATTTAATTTCATTTACCTTGATGCTGATAAATAGCAGAAAATGTAATAAACAAGGCCAATGATTTTGACCTTAATATTTCTGACCTTCGTTTGACAAACCAATATCCGAGAGAAGTATCTATGAAGATGCTATGAAAATATTTTCAGTATTAATGAGAATATGTTTGGAGTGTTTTTGTTGCTGCTGTTGTCACTTACTGCAGAGGGAAAGGGGGAGAAGGAAAAATAGTATGTAAATTAACGCTGTCTTTTCTCAGTGCAACAATTAACCTTAGGGACAAATCCAGCCAGACAAATCTAACGTTTTAAACGTTTTCCAAATAGGCTTCGGATTTTATAGGTGAAGTTGCTTTTGTTGAGTAGGCCCGGTTAGACATCATTTAGCAAACTCATGTTCCGTTGATAATTATTATTATTATTATTATTATTATTATTATTATTATTATTATTATTATTATTATTATTATTATTATATTATTGCTGTTATTATTATTATTATTATTATTGTTATTATTATCATCATCATCATCATCATTATTTTATTATTATTTCATTATTATTATTATTATTATATTATTATTATTATTATTATTATTATTATCATCATCATCATTTTATTATTATTATTATTATTTTATTATTATTATTATATTATTATTATTATTATTATATTATTATTATTATTATTATATTATTATTATTATTATATTATTATTATTATTCAGGTCACTGACTGAAATCGAAAATCGGAAGCTTGAGGTTAGTAGCATATGCTCACGGGCATATGGCGTAATGGTTAAGAGCACGGGCTACTGTTAACAAACAAGATGAGTACAAATATCTGTCAAATGTAAATAATATAAATAATGTTGTATTCTATAACCTGATTTTCTATTTATAGCAAAGACACTGAACACAAGTGCATGCATAAGTACATACATACACCTAGAAACAGTTAGAGGAAGAAGAGAGAACGTGTACACATGTACATATATATGTATAAATACGTAAATGCATGAATATTTACAAATAGATACCTGCTTATGTGTATGTATACATACATTTTGTCCCTAGCTATAAATAGATGCTACGGGGCAGAACTTATTTCTGATTTAAATAGCGGTAGCATCATGAAAATAAACGAATGTTCTCTCATTTTATTACTTTATTCTCATTATAGTTATTCTCATTATGGTTTAGAATGTAATGAAAGCCTGAGCTATGCGACTCCATTTTCAATTCTCTCCCCATCAGCGTGAAAATGTAATGGTAAACGTGTATCATAATTCTAACAACACAAATACAATTACTAATTTTAATACGTGTGAGCGCGCGTCTGTGTGTGCGTGTGTGTGTGTATGTGTGTGTGTGTGTGTGTGTTGTGTGTGTGTGTGTGTGTGTGTGTGTGTGTGTGTGTGTGTGTGAGAGAGAGAGAGTGTGTGTATGAGTATCGCCTATACTTAGTGCAATTATTAAATTGTATTGCAAAACATATACTAAAGTTTTTTTTTTAGAAATTAATTATTTGAGTATGTAGGCTTGTATATCAAACATATGTATAAACAAGTATAAAAAAATGTACATGCCGTTCTAATAACACTGAAAACGTAACATCACGCACATATGTCAATATCACAATATTTCTACAGCCAAGCAGACGTGATCTCTCTTTGGTATATGATTTGACGTTTATTCAAGACCGAGTTTGGAAATACATACAATAAATGACATATATGATCTATGACGATTTAGATAATACTTACTCCACCTTCACCTCAATACTCAATGTGCAACCTGTGTTCCATTGAAAATAAACCAGTATAAAATGCAAAATACTCACAGAAGCAAATCATATAAAGCCAAAATTTTCTTGACATGATGCCCTGTTTCATAACTATTAGGTTTTTTTTGTTTTATTCAGAGATAAGATTAAGCGGTGGGCTTAGAACACAAGCAACATCGGCATTTAGTAAATTTTCAGTAAAGATTTATTAACAGCTTGTACTTCAACGCAGGCTCAGAAGGAAATAGTACAGTGTTACCTAATGATAGACAGAACTATACAATACAGTGAGTTAGATATCGTCTATATTGATGAATTGATCTTACATGTCCTCTTCAGTTACTTATAACAGTATTGATATCGATTCTATCCAATTTTATGAGATAGCTTACGATATATATCATCTAATTAATTCCTTAGGAACAATTTCCGATTAATAGATTTAAATACACACACACACATACACACACACGCACAACATGCATACCACACATATGCACTCACACGCACATACTCACACACATACACATACCTCATTTTGTTAAACAGTTCAATATTTAAAAACATCATTAATGATATTAACTTTAATACAGTTACAGATTTCATAAGTACTCAAAAGTATATATTACATTTCAATTTCAACCAAACATATACTTTCCCAAAATATCAAATCCATTTTTTAGGTAACACGAGTGAGAAAATATTTTAAAGTTGTGTGCGTACGCGCGTGCATCGTTGTGTATATAAATTATTTAGGTCCAGCTGATGTATGTCAACAACTTTAATAGTAATTTTATAATTTCTTATTCTCTAATTGGATATGTTGACTAAGCACATAACAACGACGACGCTGTGGTGATCTCATTCTTGCTCACAACATCAGCGTCGGCTGCGGGGTCGGTCCGAAAAGCTCTATCTGCGACGATTTCATCTCAGTCGAAGGAGAGGGGCTTTCTCCGTCCGGGTTGCGGATCCGTGGAATAAGCTGCCGGACGAGATGCTGAAAATGCCGACGACCGCTCGGTTCAAAGTCTCCTTTGACCACAAGTGGCCTGAACTTTTTACATGAACGCCACCCTGTACATAACTCCATGTCCCCCAACATGGCGTTGCTTTTTTGCTTTTTGAGCCAAAAAATTAACTTACTAACTAACTAAATCTTCAAATCAAAATACTGAAGTATGAGAACTATCAAATTCACAACATTGAAGTCGATTCTATTGTAGTGATACCGATAAAGAATCTAGAATACAGCGGTGATATACGCTTAATTTTTTTAACAATCACACTTGTATTCATAATTCTTTGGCCTGCCCAAAATTTTATTCTTATAAAATTCAACTGATTTCTGTCACAAACTAATTATTAACATGAATACCTGCAATTACATTTATACACTTCAACTTTTAAAAACCAATATTTTATAACACCGCTCTAGTATATTAAAAATTTCCATTAACACCATTTATGTATGTATATGTGTCTGTGTCTGTGTCTTTTATGCATGAATACATGTATTTTATAATAATAATAATAATAATAATAATAATAATAATAATAATAATAATAATAATAATGATAATGATGATGATGATGATGATGATGATGATAATATATGCATATATATGTACCCAGTCCCATATAAGCTGTAGATCCAACGGTAGGGTATTTATAAAATATTGCCGGTAGGGTTCAAAAT
>NW_021833631.1:22500-45000 GCF_006345805.1 Octopus sinensis | reverse complement strand
TATATATATTTATATAAACACATATACATATCTATTATTTTATATCCTCTATTTGTTTCAGTCATTAAACTGCGGCCTTGCTGGAACACCGCCTTGAAGAATGTTTAATCGAATGAATCGACCCCGTTAATATTTGTTAATATTTGTTAATCCTGGTACATATTCAATCAGTTTCTTTTGCAGAACTGGTAAGTTACGGGGACGTACCCCAGCATAGCCGCAGTCCTCGGACTGAAACTAAAGAGAAAAAATGCGCGCGCGCGTGTGTGTTTGTATATCTATATATAAATACAGGAGGCGATGGGTAAATTGTCGCCATTCTATATTTTTAATTTTGCCTATGTTTGTTTTTGATTTTGTCCACTACTGAGTATAGTAGGGTCAGTTGGGCACTGTCTGTAAAAAACCACCACCATGATACAATTCACTCTGCCAGAAATTTGGAATCGACATACTGTACTGCTTGGCATTCGCGCTGGAAGCTGCAATACGAACAGATGGTGAACACGCAGAACAACCATTGACTTGCCGAGAGTGATAAAAATCAAACACCCAGTCAACATCATGATGTCTGGAGTAATCACTAGTGATGTCGATGTTATGTCTCCATTCATTTTCCCAATCGGCCTCAGACTCTACGCGGATGCCTACATCAAGTGCATGGAGGAGGTAGTGCTGCCCTGGGTCAAGAGTTGGCTGCTGGACGACCCTATGTCTGGCAACAGGACTCTGCATCGTGCCACACAAGCAGGAGAAGCTAGTAAAGGCTGTCAGACAATTTCTACTGACCACACCACCCCTAACATCTGGCCACCTAACACTCTAGACTGCAACTCCCTTGATTATGTGTGGGGTGCAGTTGAGTGAGAGACCAACATCAAACGAGATCATGAAGGCAAGGATTCACCAATTTAAACAAGGAGACTGTCCATAAGGGTTCCATGAAATTTCGAAGTCGTCTGGAGGCTATAGCTGAGCCAATGATGACTGCATTGAATAAATTTACTCTTTATTTTCATTTTTGCGTTTTTTAAACGACACCACACCCTACACACATGTATATATATATATATATATAGGTCCCGGGTTGAGTCGGGGTTAACCACAGTCAATAAGGTACTCAATACATAGCAGAGTAAATTAATTTATTTTATAGAAGGAGCTTCTACAGGACTAGAACTGTTTCATTCAAAAGAAATCATCAGGAAGCTTCCTGATGATTTCTTTTGAATGAAACAGTTCTAGTCCTGTAGAAGCTCCTTCTATAAAATAAATAATATATATATATATATACCTCTACCATCTAGCGGTAAGAAGAATAGTATACCAGTTTGGTTTCAGTATATTTCCCCCCGTCAGTACTGGACACCTGTCTGCTAGATATGGCAGTCGTATGTCCTGGTCTTGTCACCGCTAGATGGTAGGGGTTCGCTCCGCTACTCGCAATATATCGGACACAGGTTGTGATCTCCAGCGTTTTGATATAAAACCAAGATATGCAGTCAGAAAAGGAGTAAGTACCAATGAAGAATTAGGACACCTGACACATCCGCACCGAAAAACCGGTCGTATGAAACACTGACAGTAAGTGCTTCACATTATAGTGAAATACTAAATAAAAGTTCGACAACTTTTCATGAGACCCTCTAACTTTCGCATTCATCTAAATTTTTGAAGTATCCAGGTGGGAGAAATTGGAAACTACCGTCTGTGAAACAAAACCGTGCTCTTATTGTTGACGGCATGCCAATGGAAATCCCGAAAGCGATGATAGAACTTCATTCGTAGATATTACAAATACAGTTTGTCGAGCTAGTGTACTGAAACTTGCGGAATCTTTTCCTAATTGCCCTTCCCCTTTATTCGTTCAATTCAGTTGAAGTTTCTTGCCTTTCTGCATAGCTTTTCGCTATCGTTCGCTGCAGGAGATGATTTTCTTCCATTAACTGCAATCATATCATCCGCTTCATTGAGATGCCGCTTGATGACGCCTTTATAATGGAGAATGCTTTCTTCATCAGCTTCTGCACTTCAAACTCTTACATCGTAAATCAAGAAGTACAGTCAATGAATAGAACAAATATATGTTTAGGTCATTGCAAATTCAAGGTTACATTTTTGTGTGAAGAACTTTTCAGCATGGGTGCTGGACTCCGGCAACGGTACGTACTTTTCATAACTTTTGTTAACTTGATTAACATGAGCATTCGTGGAAGTGGTATGATAATCCGTAGTTATAGGAACGGTAGATTAATGCAAACAGAAGACATGGTGCTATGGTCTCCTGCATGCACTGAATGGCGTTGCTGCCGAGTGCAACAAGAAAAGAATAAGAATTAGTGTTACGAAGACTGAGGCACACTTAGTCAACATCTATAAAGAACGTGTTTACAGGTGTTTACATTGTCAAAAGCACTCTTTCAGCCATTTCAAATAATATCTGCCGCCTTACCCAATAATATCTGGAACTTAATCTTTATTTTTTCATCCCATATCTCCTATTCTTTCCTTCCTCTTTTCTATGTATCTGTCAGTTACTTTCTATTTGTTTATACCTCAATTTCTCCATTAATTTCCCCCCCCCCTCTCTCTCTCTCTCTCTCTCTCTCTCTCTTCTCTCTCTCTCTCGCTTCCTTCTCTTCTTTCGTCCTATGACGTCAAATTTGTTAACGGTATTATTAACGTTCCCAATCCACCTTTGTTTTCCACATATATATATTATATATATATATATATATATATTATATAGAGGACACTATTACACATAGATGCCGCACGCTAGGAGGGACTTTTAAAGTCAAAACTACCAAAATAAACAATGCAATTCGAAAAGCCCGCCATTTACATAGATATGTAGGGATGAACATTCCTATATGCTGCGATGGACACTGCCGTTGCTCGTCTGGTATGTTGTGTTTGTTCATTCATATATATCTTGAGATCGTTGCACTGAAGAACATAAAATGCATATACTGCATTGATTGCGAAATCACAGGTGATGTGTAACTAAATTCTGTTTTTAAATGACTTGCTTCGAAGATTGTATTCGGTACAATTTGTTTATTTTGGTAGTTTTGACTTTAAAAGTTCCTCCTAGCGTTCGGCATCTATGTGTAATAGTGCCCTCTATATAATATGAATAAATATTTTCAGGTTGAAAAAATTTACAGATTTTTTCTCTTACGAGGTTTTTTCACGCTAACTACTTGATAATTTCTTATTAGATTTTATCCTATTTTTAAATTTATATATATATATATATATATATATATATTATATATTAATATTATATATATATATATATATGTATATATATATATATATTATATATATTATATATTCGCATTATTTACAGTTGAACGATATATATATAATATATATATAATATATATATATAATATATATATAAACTAATTTTGTGGTTTCTTACATCTGTAAAATGACTTATTGATGAACACTGTTGTTTTATATGCTCCCTGAAAAGTTGATGCCTTTTTCCACATTATTCTTCCTCACGAATTTATTTTATTGTATCTATCGAAACATATGTTGGGTTATATGGTAATAGATGATTTAAATAATATCTTGAGCGTTTGTCTCTATTTCTATTATTCTTGTAACTGTTTCTCTGGTTCTTTCTCTATAAATTGAACATTCTCCCACCCCCACGCACCTAATTAATTATATGATTATAAAAATATGATTTTACTTAAGGGCGCTGGAATGCCAACGCCTATACGCTAGAAGTAGATGTCAAATACCTACAATCCTCTCTAAATTTGTTCTCTATTTATAACCCTATTTATATATTTTTAATTATATACTTAAAAATTAATTTTACCGATATGCTCATTTTTTATACGCCTGCCACTGATATAATCATTTTAATGATTATATCCTTAATTTAAAAGTATAAATAATTTTTGAGTTCTCTAGTCATTATATTATGCTGCGGAACTATATCTACCCCATATGATTTCTGACATTAACCACATGGTCGAGATGGAATGTATATGCGGGAAATGCATGTACATATTGCTATCTGTACGAAAAGATTTATCAGTATATATATATATATATATATATATATATATATGTATGTATGTATTTTTTGTTTATATATTTGCTGGTGTATATGGTTTGCAAAGTAATCTTAATCACAGAGCATAAAATCTTAAGATGTAGCATTATCCGAAATGTCGGTTGTCAAGCGATGGTGGAGGGACGAACACATACACACACATACACAGACAGATACACAAACACACACACACACAAACAGACAGACGGACACACACACAAACAGACAGATGGACACACACACACATACACACACACACACCGAGTCCTTACCTACACGTCTTATCTAGGTCTACCGTATAGATTACAAATTTGTGATCTGAATAGGCGACCGTTTTAAAAAAGTGGACATTCTACTGTCTATTTTCCTGGTGAAAATCTTGTCTATATACGATCTAGATGACTCTATTTGGTTGGTCCATGTCTACATTTGCGCATTAGGGAAATCTCGTCGCTACCTGTCAGATAGTTGGAACAGGCTGATCAGGTGCTTGAGGCTCTTTCCCCCAGCTTCTATCAGCTACTCCTACCCAATCCCAGTGTGCGCCTAAGATGCTGTTCCAGTCCCCCACTACCAGTGGAGGGCGAGACGTACCCAGAAAGGCTTCCAGACGCCTAAAGAAATCCAGCCTTTTGACCCCGGTAGTCTAAAGGTACTACTTAGCTACTGCTCACATCCTGGACTACCAACTTACTGTCCGAGTCCCGGAATATCGACTTTACCTCGAGAACCACGCCTTTCCTAAACAGCACTAGCACCCTACCTCCCCTTCCCGGTCGACTAACAGATGCAAAGATCTGATAGTCGTCGAAAATGGGAACAAGTGCGCATGTGCTGGAAATCCTGGTCTCGCGTACAGGAATTACTTCCAATTCTAAAGACCTTAGGTCGTTGAGCAGGCAACCCTGCTTCTTAGGCGACCCCAGGCCTCGAACATCTAAAATTCCTACTCTTAACCTTGCCATATTGGGAAGCTAAAAAGAGAGAGCAAAGGTTTACTTACCTCTCGGTGTTTTGTGAAGGTCGGGTGGTTCGACTTCCATAATTGGTGTGATATTTTTGGGAACCCCTTTAAAAGTTTCGATGTGAATTTCACGTTCGGGTTTCCACGTCCCCAGGAAAGATCTCTTGAATTCCTTTGTAGAAATCAATCACGTGACATTAGCACCCGAAGCAAATTCGGTACACGAAATTTACTCGATTCAAAAATCATCCCCTCTGAATTTCTTTGCTCTGTTCTACGAGAGCCATCAATTCCTTGTTAGCTCTTTTGATAAGCACGAAGTTGTATATGCTTTGTTGATGTGGTTTTATTTACTTGCTTGACTGTGATGGTGATGGTGGTAGTATTGGTTGTGTTGATGTTGGTGTTGGTATTATTAGGGAGATGTTTGCGTGGATGGAGTTTGTATTTTATATTGTGGCCGTTATTATGCTTTGTGGTTTTTTTGTTTTCTTTTTTTTTTGTTCTTTGAGGGCTTTTGGTATTCCTTTATCTTCATTACTGGATGATGAAAGGCCTGTGGCTGTAAGTGTGTTTGTGTGTGTTTATGTTTTTATTCATATGTATATTTGGGTGGGGGCAGTAAGAGAGCTTACCTAATTTCCCCTTTGGGTGGTCAAGGTCTTTGCTGATGTTTCCTTTGGTGTTGTTGCTGATGATTTTACCGGTGCTGATGTTGGCTGTGGTCCTCGTCCTGGCATAGGCAGTAATGGAGACCTTCGATCTTTCGCACCTTTTATCAGTCGAGGGCAGAAGGCTCGCAAATGGGTTGTTCTCCAACAACGAAACGAGTCGGCCTTTTGTCCTCAGTCATTATGTGTATTACCGTCCCGTTCTGGAGACGGATATGTTCCGGGATTCATTTTACATATTCAGGCCTGATCTGGAGAAGTATCTCCAGGTCAACCCCAGACCAGACCTCCCTGGAAGTTTTTGTCATCTCTATCGAGACAGTGCCCATCCACCCATCCACAATTACGCATCCCAGAACCCACCACATATCACTGGGTGGGATTCTTAGAATGCGGACACATGATATTCGTTTCCCCATGTGGGAGGAATACATAATAATGTATCCCTTGCTGGTTTTGCAAGGTTTCATTGATTGTTTCAAAGCGAGGGATTCTGACTTAAATAGCACCGAAACGGTGCCGTATTGTCTATCCCTCACAATGTACTCGGTGTCATCCCTGATGCATCTCAGCGCATCTTCAATATCTGCTAGGACAATTAAAACTGCTTTCTTCGTTTCTGCTGAGATGTATCTGAAATGCCCCGTTCTTCGCCCCACTGCTTCGATGGCCTCTGCCGAGACAGTTAAGATGGCCCAGGTTTGCTCTTGCCGTGATGAACTTCCAGCTCAGTGCCAACTTTTCATCTTTATTTGTGAGGTCCAAATTGAATCGTGGTCTGATTTTGGCTGTTGCCGCAGCGAAAATGTTCTTGCTGTTAGTGATGTTCTCAATGTTGTTGTTGTTGTCATTGTTGTTGTTGTTGTTGTTGTTGTTGTTGTTGTTGTTCTTCTTCTTCTTCTTCTTCTTCTTCTTCTTCTTCTTCATTGTCATCTTCGTCGTCATCATCATCATCGTCGTCGTCGTCATCGTCATCATCATCATCATCATCATCATCATCATCATCATCATCACCATCCTCATCATCACCATCATCATCACCACCACCATCATCATCATCATCACCACCACCACCACCACCACCATCATCATCATCGTCATCATCTTCTTCTTGCTGCAGTTGCTGTTGTTGATGTTAGTCTTGTTGCTATTATTGTTGATATCTTCGCTATTGTTGTTGTTGCTGCGGATGTTGCTGTCTTTTGCATTGTTGTTGCATTGTTGTTGCTGTTGCCACCACTACTACTGCTGCTGCTGTTGCTTCCATCACTGTTGCTGCTGCCTTCACTGCTGCAGCTCTTGCTGTCGTTGCTGCCATTGCTGTTGACAATGTTTACACTGCTGTTACTACGAGGTGGACTTTGTGTTTTCCCACTTGTGCTTTTCTCTTCCCCTTCTCCTGCATTGTTTCCATTAACGGAGCAAAGAGGAGAGCAATCTTCAGCAGTCACCAGATTTACGGGGGGGGGGTGTAGTTTTCCTTTTTTCTCAAATGTTTCAAGACGCGCTTCACCATCTTGTGGAAGTTGTATTTGGTTAACTTAAATTAATGGACCACCGAACTTATCTTGTGGGCCGAATATAGCCGCTCGATGGGCTAAACAAACAAAACAAAAAAAAACAGTGGCAGGTTCCTGGTGTTTATATTGACAACTTGGAACAAACTAAATAAAGAAAAAGCAGCAAACTGGTGTAAATAAATGTTTTAAACTGAACCAATCCGGAGCGTTTGAAAACACGTCCTATGTACACCGCAGTGAATAAAAATAATGATGATGATGATGATGATGATGATAATAATAATAGGCTGTGTGGTAAGTAGCTAGCTTACCAACCACATAGTTCCGGGTTCAGTCCCACTGCGTGGCATCTTGGACAAGTGTCTTCTGCTATAGCCTCGGGCCGACCAATGCCTTGTGAATGGATTTGGTAGATGGAAACTGAAAGAAGCCTGTCGTATATATGTATATATATATATATATGTGTGTGTGTGTCTGTGTATATGTTTGTGTGTCTGTGTTTGTCCCCCTAGCATTGCTTGACAACCGATGCTGGTGTGTTTACGTCCCCGTTACTTAGCGGTTCGGCAAAAGAGACCGATAGAATAAGTACTGGGCTTACAAAGAATAAGTCCCGGGGTCGATTTGCTCGACTAAAGCGGTGCTCCAGCATGGCCGCAGTCAATTGACAGAACAAGTAAAAGAGAGTAAAAGAATAATAATAATAATAATAATAACAGCGAAAATTGAAGCTAGACCTTTAAGGGAAGGCTTCTCGCCCGGCAGTGGCTCAGTAATGATGCAGCCTTACCACAACCGTTATCCCAATACAGCATCAGCAGATAATAGACCAAGGAGGAGGAAGTGGGCTAGCGAAGAAAACAGGATAGTGATGCAATGCTACGAAATAGACCGGCTATGGAATATAAAAAAGGTTAACATAGTGCTAATTATTGTTGAGTCCTTGAAAACAGTGTCTCAGAAGACATCGAGGGGAATATAAAGGAAATTCGAATGTAGTGCCCTGTAGAAATGTTACAAACTGAATAGAATGACAGGACAATATCATCAAATTTATACAAAACTGTTTGACTAAATATTCTTCTATTTCCTTTTCTTTTTTCTCTTCTTTTTTCTGTCTTTTTTCTGTCTTTTTCTTCTCGCCTGTTATAAAACTGAAACTTAAAGACTGATGATGTCATTCCATCAACGTGTGGACGCTGGTTGCTCTCGTCCATTGTTTAAATTTAAATTTCTATAATTTTGAAATTTTATCATTTCTTACTTTGAACTTGACAAAGACAGACTTACTGTCGAAATATCGATCAACCAACAAAGTATCTAATCGAATCGCGCTCTTCATCTTGACTAATAATAATAATAATAATAATAATAATAATGATAATAATAATAATAATAATAATAATAATAATAATAATAATAATAATAATAATAATAACAATAATAATGATAATAATAATAATAATAATAATAATAATAATAATAATAATAATAATAATGATAATAATAATGATGATGATGATGATGATGATGATGATGATGATGATGATGATGATGATGATGATAATAATTACCTTACCTCAGTTTATGACAGACAGAGGTTTCCGAAGAAACTCTGGTGTAACAGCGAAAATGAAGCTGGACTTTAAGGGAATGCTTCTTGCTCGATAATGGTTCAGTAAAGATGCAAACTGACCACAACTGTCATCCTAATACAGCATCAGCAGAAAATATAGCAAGGCGCAGGAAGTGGACCAGCGAAGAAAATAGGACGGTGGTGCAGTGCTACTTAGAAAGTGAACCTAAAAGAAGGGGCTATAAAAAACAGATGTTAACACTTTGAGTAGCAAGGGGTATGTTTAAAGTGACTCAGCAGAGATTAGTACATCAAGCTAATGCTATTAGGAGAAGAAAGTGAATGAGAGAATTGAGGGTAGAAGAGATCACAAGAGAACTGGTGAAGAAAGACCAGGCAGTACAAAAGACAAAGAACATCAAACCAAAGAAGGACCGAAAAGCAAAAGTAATAATAGCGCTATCACTGACGACTATCCAGCGACTTCAGTAACTCAAGTGAAGAAGTTCAGAACATTTTAGATGAGTCGTGGGAAGTAATGAGTAAAGAAGTAAGGAAAAGATTACCAGCATTAAAAGGCACCGACAAGGAAGCTCCTATAAATGACTTGGTAAGTAGATTCTGTAATCAGTATGACAGATACTAAAAATACAGGAGACACTAAATTATTTATCTGCACAGGAAGGGTTGTAGTCAGTAGAAGATAAGATATTTCACAAGGAAAATGAAACAAGTGCAAATGTGGAAAAGGAGATTACAAAATAAAGTGAAGACTAAGACAAGATCTGAGTAGAAAAGAAGCCTGGAAAACAAACAAGTTAGGAAACAAAGAAGCAAATCCTTCTTTGAGAAATGACACCTTGTCAAAGAGAAAGGATTTGGGACAGTAATACAAGCGTTGAAACAGCGTATCATAGCAGTAGCAGGTAAGCTCTCCGGATATCTAAAAAGAATAAATCAGCATCAACAGAATAGATTATTTGAGACAGACCAGAGGAGATTTTATAACCAAAGAAATAGTGGACAACGAATTACTGAAGATGAGAAACCTAAAGCAGAGGAAGCTAGAAAGTTCTGTAATAATACTTGGGATAAGCCAGTCAATCATAATGGAGGTGCAGTATGGTTAAAGAAAGTGAGAGAAGTAGTGAGTGAGAAGCAGTCCGATCTAAGACTAACTAGTGCATCAATAAGTAAAGTATAACAGAAAATACTAAATTGGAAGGGTACTGGCTAAAGAAAGTTAGTAGCTGACATGGGAAGATGAGGGAACAACTTCAGGATTGTCTTAATGGAAGAATAATGCCAGATTGGTTGACTAGAGGGAGGATAATACTCATTATGAAAGATAATAGCGAAGGTAATACAGCTAGCAACTATAGACCAATCACTTGCTTACCATTAGTATGGAAGCTGTTAACAGGAAGGCTTTTAGAAAGCATTTACGAGCACCTTGACAATCAGAATTTACTGCCAGAAGAACAAAATGGTTGCAAGAAGAAGGCCATAGGAATGCATGATCTATTATACATAGACAAAACAGTTCTAAATGAAGTAAAAGCTAGAAAAAATTTCTAACAATAGCATGGATAGATTATAGGAAAGCCTATGAAACGATCCCACAATCATGGTTAAGTGAATGTTTGAGTACATTCAGTGTAGAAGACAAAATAAGAGAATTAATTAGCTTTAGCATGAAGAAATTTTAAAGTAGATCTTTACTCACTTGACACACTCTTAGAGCAAGTTAATATCAAAAGAGGAATTATCCAGGGGGACGCGTTCTAACCTTTAATATTTGTCGTATGTTTGGTTCCCCTCACTTTATTATTAAGGAGGGAAAAGGTAGGTATCAGTTCAGAAATAATAAGGGAAAAATTAACAAGTTGCTCTACGTGGATGATCTGAAGCGTTTTCGTAAGAATGAAAAAGAGACAGATTCCTTAATACATACCAAGAAGGGAAGGCGGAAGAGGGCTCATATCAGTAGGGGACTGAGTAGAGTTAGCTAGATATAGACTCTTATGTAGGTAATAGTGAAGAAAGTTTATTAAAAGCTGCTAGAGTCATAGCAAGACATAGGAAACCCAAAACCCAAACGAACTTAAAAATCAGAAAAAGAACAGAAATTATCTGATTGACAGGAGAAGGCGTTGCATGGTAGATTCCCAAAGATAGTTTCAGCAAATAGTAGTAGTGAGACATGGTTGTGGCTGCAGGAAGGAAAGCTGAAAAGGGAGACAGAAAGTTTGTTAGCAGCTGCACAAGATCAAACATTTAGGACTAATTGGATAAAAGCCAAGATAAACAAAAACCAAGTAGATTCCGAAAGTAGGTTATACAAATCAAAAGAGGAAAGCGTTATTCATATAGTAAGAGAATGTAGCATGCTGGCACAGAATGAATACAAGAATAGACATGACAATCTCGGGAGAGCAATCTGCCGGGAGTTGTACAGAAAGCTGTGATTTTAAGATACTGATAAATGGTATGAACATGAACCTAGTAAAGTAATAGAAAGTAAGAAATACAAGTTGAAAAAGCAACAAACTGGTGTAAATAATAGAAGCTAAAAGGCCTGATTTAGTAGTGATAAAGAGAATAGAAATTGCCAGATAATTGGTTTTACAGTCTCAAATGATGAAAACATCAATATGAGAGGTATAGAAAAAATAACAAATTACTAGGACCTAGCCATTGAATTACTGAGACTTTGGAAAGTACGGGTAAAATGTATCCCTGTAGTTATAGGTGCATTGCGAATTATCCCTAAAGATCTGAACTGATGGATATAGGAAATAGGCGTAAAACACAGTTTAATACACATTCAGAAAACTGTTATTTGGGACAACTAGGATACTTAGGATGGTTCTTGGCATCTAACGTTAGTTGTTATAGCCCGATGTTAGGATTTTTTTCTTTTCCAACTGTCTAATCTGATGTGTGTATTATGAAAATGATAATAGGAAGTAATATATGTACAAAGGTAATAAGATAGGCTACAGCAAATATTCTGCTCAATGAGACAGATTTGCTTGTCAGTTGTTTGACCTTAACCAGTCGAGCATGTCCCTTAGTGGCTGACGATATATGCATCTCTGATCACGAGCAGAAGTAGTGGGAGAGCATCATAGCCATATGTTAAGAGAAATTCTATGGGTTTGAATAATTCACCTCTCGAAACATGAGTGTTTCGTTCCTTAAATAACCCTATTTCAAGGACCTTTTGAGCGAGATGGGCTACTCAAACTGAATAAAATTTTAGCTGGGCTCCACCTGCAAGGCCATGTGCTGTTTACCTTGATACGTGAGCGTCATCTCACGTACATATTGTCATGTATGTGCCTCATGTACCCTTATAAGAAGGTATTCATGATGGGTATATTTGTACCCCATTGTCAGTCTAATGGCACGCGCTACTCTCTCACTCAGTAATAACAACAATAACAACAATATAAATATTATGGTGCAAATTAATTAAAGTATTTAATGTGCAAATCATTTTTAGCTGAGAACTAAGTATGAGAAAATATTCGTAAACAGTCCAAGTAGCTGGACAAAACGAGAAGCTGAATAAATTGAATATGTGTGGAGGGGGAATACAAACAGAAAGAGGGTGAGGAAGAGTGGAATTCAGAGAAAATGACAAAATGTATACAAACAGCAAACAGAAAGGTAGCCAGACGAGCAGACAGTGATAGACAAAGAGACAGAGTCAGTCAGACAGTGAGACAGACAGACAGACAGAAAAAGCGTATGAAAAAGAGTGAGCGAGAAAACGGCAGAGAAGTATGCTATTGTATATCATTTGAAGCAGTGATTTATGAGATATCGCAGTGTAATACTTTAGCCACATCTGTCTTATAAATTTCCATGCTTTTAATGTTAACTGTGTAATATTAAACGTGCTCGACTGTCACCACACGTGCCTTTTCTCGCTCACACACACACACAAACACACACGTACTCACACACACACACACAAACACACACGTACTCACACACACACACACACACACACACACATATATATATACATACATACATACACAGACACAGAGAAATGCATCATGTGTGTGCGCGTGTAAGTAGACAGACAGCCCGCCAGCCAGACAGACAGACAGACAGACAGACAGACAGACAGACAGACAGATAGATAGATAGATAGATAGATAGATAGATAGATAGATAGATGGCTGGCTGGCTGGTTGGCTGGCTGGATGTATGTATGTATGGATGGATGGTAGGATGGCTACGTGCGTCTATTTATGCGCATAAATTCGACGATGCAAACATAAGTGTGTGTATGTGTGTGTATATGTATGTATATATATATATATATGCATGCGTGTGCATATAAATAAATACTATATATATATATATATATATATATATATATATATATATATATATAAAGTTAATCCAAACAAGGAAAACAAAAAGACAACAGCGCAAGGATTGGGAACAAATAAAGTATTATTGGACGCTCAGGAAAGAAGGGAAGAAGGAAGGTTTGACGTTTCGAGCGGAGCTCTTCGTCGGAAACATGGGAGAAGGAAAGATCCCGAGACGGGAGGACAGAGGAAAAAAAATCGCCTGTGGTATTCACGAGTTACACACATATATGTTTGTGTGCATATGTGTATATGTATATATATATGTATGTATATGTATGTATACAT
Organism: Octopus sinensis; assembly: GCF_006345805.1. Classification (NCBI taxonomy): domain Eukaryota; kingdom Metazoa; phylum Mollusca; class Cephalopoda; order Octopoda; family Octopodidae; genus Octopus; species Octopus sinensis. The sequence continues at coordinate 31,506 of NW_021833631.1, read as the reverse complement.
GTATGTGAATGCATACATAACATTTCAGATATGGAGAGATGAAAACACACAGACATATACATAATCATGGTTGTAATGGGAAGACGCTAGAGTGGGATGCTGAAATTTGTTCCCTCAATTTCTTTCACTCCTCTCGCTCATGTATATGTACACATGGGATGTATTAAGTTGACGCTAAGTATAGAGTATAAAAGGAAAAGGCAGAACATAACATTTCGAGCATGGCTCTTCGTCAGAAAAAGGAGAGAGCAAAGGTACGGAGAGAAGAAAGAATGTCCAAGAAAATAAAGTTTGTGGTTACATGGCTGAAGTGACCGGAAGAGGAAGAGAGATAGAGGAAGTGGTTTTTAAGACAGCAAAGTGCAAAAAATGGTGAGTGTGAGTGTGTGTGTCAGTATCTGTGTGCGTGGATGTTTGTGTTTATGTGAACGATGTGTGAGTAAGGGTGTAGACAGGTTAGCAGTTGCAGTTAGATTTGGTGGTGAGAGGTGAGATGACAAGTGTGGGAGTGCATTGGTGTTGCTGTGTATGTATATATGTGTTTTTGTGTGTACGTATGTGTGTGTATTCATGTATGCGTGTGTATATATGTATAATAATGTTTGCATGTGCCTCTATGTGTATATGTGCGTGTGTATATGTGCATGTATGTATATCTGCACGTGTGTGTGTGTGTGTGTGTGTGTGTATTGGTGTATGTGAAGAGATTTTTGGTCGTGCCAAGATATGGAAATGTGTGTGTGTGCGTGCGCGCTAACTGTGTATGTAGTATGCGTATGTGGGGGTGTGCACAAGCTATGTATGTGAGTGTGTAGAAGTGTATGGAAGATTAAGAATAATTTAAATAAAAAATTTAAATCGATAAGAATTAAAATTAAGAGAAATTAAAACTTAAAACTTAAAATTTAAAGATTAAAATTTTTAAAAATTAAGATTAAAAAACTATTCTTAAAAAGGTGTGTGGAGGATGTTACTGGAAGGCGATGGGTATTAAGTCCATACGGTATATGGGTTTCAAGCGAGAAAATGTAGCGTTGTTCAACGTGAAGAGTGGTGCTGTTAGATCCATGGTGCGAGACCAGACTGAAGACTGTGGGGTGTGCAGTGGAATGGCCGGCAGAGCAAAAATGACGGGCAACGAGACACTTTTCGATGGCGGATATCCCATAAATGATCGGTAAATCGGTCGGCTAGCCGACGGCCCGACTAACCAACATATGGGCAAGATATGTGTGTGTGTGTACACACACACACACTCGCACATACATAGGGAATTTGTTGTAGGGTTTGAAAATGCACCTGAATCTCAAAACATGTAGTCGTTTTTAAATTTTGTAATTTTGTAGTACATTTATTCAAATACCAAACCGGTTGGCCGGTTTCTCCAACTTTTGGCTTATCAACGGTACGAATAAATAAGCGGTTTAGGACAGTTTAAAGTTAGAAAAACATGTTTAAACGATCAAATGTTCAAATGTTCACAGAAATTTCAATGATTATGGGATCCAATGACCAGGAAATTTTCTGTAAGCAAACACTTAGATCAATGCCCCACAAATATAAATCCGTAATACCAAGTTTTCTCTCTCTATTAATGCAACGGAAACAGTTGAACCCGATTCTGATTAAATAAGGAAAGTATGTTCATTGAAAAATACAGAGCACAACTAAATATCATATAATAACACACCAGAAGAGAAAACCCAATTTATTCACGAAAAACGACCAGAAACAACAAATATAAGTTGAAAAATTTAAGTTGGACGCTTCCTCAGGAATTTGACACCCAACTCCAAGCTACTATGCAAAAAACACCATACACCTTTTCAAACACCAGTTGCTGATGTCAGATTAGATCAAGAAAAGTTTTCTCTGGTTAGAACCAGACTCTCAGGAAAAAAGATAAATAAGCATCGAACCGACCCAACCAACCGGAACGCTAGATGACCATCAAGCAAACAAAGCTTGCCGAGTCCCTACCAGGAAGTTAACCAAGCAGAACGCTAACTCTGCTAAAACAAAAATATTATTTCGAAAACGGAAAATAGATTTTTGATCAAAACAAGTGACGGCACGAAACCTACAACCAATCAGAATTTGTTTCCTAACCGTGATCACCAAGGAATGAAAACGTTCTTACAAACACATGACGTCACCAGGAAACCGACCAAACAGAACGCGGGACTTTTCCAAAGCAAAAATATTTTGACCAAAATATCCAGGAGAAAAACATAAAAGCTCATCGCAATTGCAACCGATCAAAACTTGATTCTTTGCCATAAAACTAAAATATACTAAAAAATTTGGAACTCTATCAAGCTTAGAAGGTGAAGAGACCCGTGCGCTTCGACTGAAATCGAGAAAAGAACTACACGCATCACGATAGAAATTGTCAAAAAAAACAAACTTACTTTTTCTCCATATTTTTCTCTTTCTCCTTTCCCAGCCTCACCCACAACATTTTTGAAAATAAAAATTCAATATGACTGAACTCTCAATAATGTACATTTGTTATGATCTTCATCAAACATTTACTCTTGTATTACCAGCTATCCCTGTGAAACTCATTGAAATTTCTGTGAACATTTGAAGGTTAAAACGTGTTTGTCCAGTTTTTACTCTATAAATTTAAATGCTCCTAAACCCTTTATTTATATATTTTGTACCATTGATAAACAAAAAAATTGTCGAAACCGGTTTGGCATTTGAATAAATCTTTTGCAAAATTTAAAAACAGATTCAGGCGCATTTTCAAACCCCCAAACAAATTCTCCTAAATCTTTTCCTGCGGGGTAATACACTTCTTTTGTCCACACACATACACACACACACATACACACATACATATACACACACACAGCAACAACAACAACAACAAAAGCAGCCTAGCAGTCAAAATACAGGCCATCGTGTTGCAACACCAGAAGCCACCTTTCTGCTGGTTCTTTGATCCCACTCTTGTACCCGTTCTTGTCCTTCGAGGTAAATAAATCATTCACTGAAACATCTACCACGTCTTAATTGATGAAGCGTCCTGAGCGCAAGTAGTGAGCAATGGATCGGAACAAGATATAATCCGGAACAAGAAAATATTTTTCCGCAATCCAAGTTTGCAGAAGCAGTGATTAAGCAAGGACCTGCTTCAGAAATCTGTCACTAGGGCCTGCTTTTGAACCTGTCGTCAAACATGGGCGTTTCAAACATAAGGCGATGATATGCCTTCGGTGGAATTCACTACGAGTTTGTTCCGAGCGGTTGAACCATCGATGCCAACTAGTACTCCAAACAGCTGGAGCGAAAACATATACGGCAAACCTATTGGTTAACAGCGGCGAGCTGGCAGAAACGTTAGCACGCCGGGCGAAATGCGTAGCTGTATTTCGTCTGCCGTTACGTTCTGAGTTCAAATTCCGCCGAGGTCGACTTTGCCTTTCATCCTTTCGGGGTCGATAAGGGTCGATAAATTAAGTACCAGTTACGCACTGGGATTGATATGATCGACTTAATCACTTTGTCTGTCCTTGTTTGTCCCCTCTATGTTTAGCTCTTTGTGGGCAATAAAGAAATAAGAAAGTGTGCTCTTCTGTAGAAAGACAACGAAAGACCTCACACCGATCGAACGACCCAATATAAACATCAGAAACTTGTACGAATCAAACTGATACCACATCCGGCATCTAGTCCGGACCTTGCTCCCTGGCATTTCCTGCACTCGCAGCACTTCATCAACCTAGAGGATGAGGACACTTCAGTAAAGGAATTCTTCTCTCTCTCACTCTCTCTCTCTCCCCCTCTCTCCCTCTCTCTCTCCCTCTCTTCCTCCCCCTCTCTCTCTCTCTCTCTCTCTCTCTCCACACACACACGAACTGGTATTAGCTTGAGATCAAATAATTTGATTTGCGGAATAAGGGTAGAGGCTCTATGAAAATAGAAACTACGACACAAGAGTCAGGGGAAGAGGAGAGAAAGTTGATGAAGATGAGGACGAATATGAGGATTAAGAGCAGTAAGATACAGCTGAAAGAAGACAAAACAAAATGACAAGGTATGAGAGATAATGTGCTAGAATAGCACATAATTCGATATTATTTCAACCGTAAATAAACACACACAATTTAATAGAAAAATATATAGTGAAAGATCCATAACATAAGAGAATACGTTATAGGCATCGAATAGGATCAGTTTGATGTCCAGAAATATATATGCATGTACGTGGTCTGCTCAATAAGTATCCAGACTGTTGCCATAGTAACGAAGCTAAAGCACACAGAGTAAAGCCGCTTGGCACAGATTGATCTTAGACTCTGCTGTGCATGTGCATTAAGATCTAACGACCTAGTTCATTTCTGCTGTTTACAGCAGTGTTTTGCAAGGAAGGTGTGTAGCGTGTGATAGTCGCATTGACTCCGACAGAGAAAGTTGAGCAGGGAATCTGCATCAAATTTTGTCAACAGCTTGGCGATACCTGGTCAGAGGCCTAAGTTTTCAAAAAGTTCTCTTTGTTCTCGACACAATCAAGATCTTGGTCAGCTGAAAGCAGTTTTGGCACAAAATTCTGTGATAATGGACTTAACTGAACCATAACTGATCTGCACATCCTCTGATAACTCACTGATGATAATTCGACGATTTCCCCTCACAGCTGCACGCACATCTGCGATGTTTTTCTCAGTTCTGCTGGTTGCGGATCTCCCATAAGGGTTCTTCAATATCGACATTTTTTCGGTCATCTTGGAAACGTCTGAACTACTCGTACAATAGAATGCGGCTCATGCTCTCCTCTCCATACAGTTTCTGTAACTTTGCGTAGGCATCTGAGCAGGTATCGCCATGACAGCTTTCTCTGTCATGGTTATTGCGACGATCACACGCTTCACACTTTCCTTCCAAGCACTGCTGTAAACAGCGAAAGTGAGCTAGAACGTTAAAGCTTGGTGAGCATGCACAGCAGTGTTCAAAGTCAATCTTCGCCAAGCGGCTTCACTCTGTGTGCTTTAGCTTCGTCACTATGGCAACAGTACGGATACTTATTCATCAGACCACGTATGTGTGAGTGTGTGTGTATATACATACACACTCTCTCACACACACACACACACACACACACACACACACACACACATGCATATATACACACATACACACCTATATTACTGCACATATTACTGTTATGGTTATTACAAGTGTTTACACAAAAATAGAAATGGAACGCAACATTACAAAACTTCCACACGGCACCGTAAATAATTCATTACTGACGACGAAATGTGCAGTACTATCTTGAAATATATAATTAGATGTGTGTCATATCTTGATCTAGAGTTGTGTAAGCTACAGATTTTCTCAGTGAAACCTGTATTCTGGCTATACACAACTATAGCAACAACACCACTGACACCGCTACCATCAGCGCTATCAACACAAATAATTGTACAACAGCCCACCAACAACATCAGAGCCGTAACCAAACATGCATTCCTTTTTATATCACCTTTAATCCAAGTCCATTAATTTAACATTTGGAACATTTCCATCCTACCTATAGCAAAATTTCGTGCTCGAGAAGCTGAAATGTCTTTCTCATGCAATCTTTTTTCATTCGTCACTCGATTCTAACCACAGCTGACTTGATTATTTTATCACATTACAATTTGAATACCCGTCCCATAACTTTCGTTTCCGTTTTTTATCTTTTCCGTCGGAATATTGGGCAATATTTTTTGTCTTCAGTATCATAATTTACTATCCTTGTTTCCTTACTTGAGAGTAATTTTGTTCACTTAAAAAAATTAATTATTAGACTCCTCTTATTTTCATTTAAATACTTTTCTGACCCGCTATGATTAGTTTGAAACAGTTCTATATCAGTATAAAGACGACTGAACGTGCACAAAGTAGATATATTAAATCAGTGTCTGATTTAAGGCGGTCGATATGTAACTCTGACACCACCTTCCTGGTTATTTTATCTAAGATATTCCATTAGCTTATCTAAGTTTATTCTATTATAGCTGTAAAAGAGTATTCAGAAAGTAAATATATTGATAACTATTATCTTATTATTATCATTAAGTTCAGTATTTAATGTGAGTTGTTTAACTATTCTGCAATAGCTTTCCTAACATCTCTCGCGAAAGTAGCAGCGCTTTGACAAATATGGTATTGCGCTAAACTAAATGATTTCAGTATTTGGTTTGAACCTATTCAATTAAAAATCTCTGCTGTTAATGAGTCAGCTGTTGTTGTTGTTGTTGATGATGATGATGATGATGATGATGATGATGATGATGATGATGATGATGACGGTGATGGTGACGACGACGATGATGACGACGATGATGATGACGACGACGTCGACTACGATGACGACGACGAAGACGATGACGATGATGATGATGGTTGTTGTTGTGATAATGACCAATTCTTAATACCCTGAACCGTATCCAATGAATTGCTTTCTTTTAAAGACAAAATACTAAAATACTAAAAGAGATCTGGCCGTTAATTTTAGCAAGTCAAGCGAATTTATAGAAGTCCTATCAGCTTGATGTTAAGATTGATGATGATGATGATGATAATGAAGATAATCATGATGATGTAGATGAAGAGGAAAATAAGGGGAAAGAAAAAGAAAATCATCATCATCGTCATCGTCATCGTCATCATCGTCGTCGTGTCCATCGATTACGTTCTCTTCATTTTTTTTTGCCTCAGTATCATTTATGCTTATATAATATTCTATAATATATTTATCTCTGTTTATGTCTGTCTATTTGCATACCTGTTTATTTGTCTCTCTCTCTCTCTCTCTCTCTCCTTCTGTCAGTCTGTCTCTCTTCTCTCTCTCTCTTTCCTTCTCTCTGTCTTTCTCTCCCTCTCTGTCTTTCTCTCTCTCTCTCTCTCTCTCTCTCTCTCTCTCTCTCTCCTCTCTCCTCTGTCTTTCTCTCTCTCTCTCTCTCTCTCTCTCTCTCTCTCTCTCTCACACATACACACACACACATTTTGCTGTTTAGGTTTGTCTTTTAAAAAGTTAATTTATGACAGATCCAGCTCTTACCATTAACTTCTATAACGTCTTAAGACCTAGTGTGCACCTATGATTTACGTAGCTATGATTTTCACATAGCATTACAGTGCTATGTGAATGTACGAGGGTAAGCTGAAAAGTTCATAGGCTGACAAAAAATGATGCTAGAGCTGTGAAATCTTGCTTGCATTAATTTCAACCCGTCTTATTAATAACTGCATTGTTTTTTTTTTTCCCAGGTAAACTGATATCTCACTGTTCAAAGAAGACTTCAAAAGTAACTAGTAGCGACTTTTCTTGAAAATGGACAAAATTCGGCATCGTGGTATTATCAAGTACATGCGGAAATAACGGTTTAGCCTCCAGAGACATGCATGCTGACATGGTTGATACATTAGTGGGGTGGGGGTGCCCTAGCTTTATCAAGAGTACAAAATTCAGTAGCTGAACTTAGGAAGAGAAGGAAGAGTCTTGAAGACGACCCAAGGTCGAGACCTCCTGCAACTGCCACCACTTAGGTAAACATTGATCATGTTCACCACATGTTGATGGATAACAGGCTATTGACTATAAATCAAATAGTCGATGCTATTAACATATCCCGTGACAGAGTTGAAAATATTTTGTACAATGAATTTGACATGACGGTTTCTGCTCGGTGATTACTACGTTTTCTTACATCTGATCAAAAGCGCACCAGGCTGATCACATCACGGAAATATCTGACATTGCTTGACCAGATCGACCTGGTTTCCTTGAAGTTCCTTTAGCCAGAATGAGTGTTGTGTTCATCACTTTGATCCAGAGACAAGCCGGGCAGTGGAAACACCCCTTCACTTGTTCGAAAAAAGGCCAAGATCGCTTTATCCGCAGGTAAAGTGACAGCCTTAGATTTTTCGGATGCAAAAAGCATAGTGTTTATTGACTTTCTTGAAAAGAGCAACACGATCAATGGAAAGTACTATGCCAACTTGCTGAGTCAGCTACGAAAGGCTATCAAGCCCAAATGCCCAGGAAAACTGACGAAAGAGGTTTCATCTCATTAGGACAATGCTCCAGCATAAAAGTCCTTGATTTCAGTGGCTGCTGTTGCTGTTGGTTCTGAGCTGGTTGATCACACTTCCCATTCTCCTAATTTGGCCCAATTTGACTATCATCTCTTTTATCATCTGTTCGACTAAGTCGAAAAATAAACATCCTTTGGTTATACTCCATGAAAGCATTTTGGTCAGACTATGAACATTTCAGCTGACCTTCGTATTTCTCTGTGTCTGTATATGTAAATATATTAGTATGTGACTATCATGTGTGTCTGTGTCTATGAGTTGGAACTAATCGTATCATTCTTTGTGTGTGTAGGCTTTATCAACTACAATGTGTACATATATTTATACAACGGTCTTCTTTCAGTTTCGTCTACCAAATCCACTCACAAGGCCGAGATTATAATAGAAGACTCTTGCCCAAGGTACCACACAGTGGGACTGAACCTGAACCCGTGTAGCTGAGAAGCAAGCTTCTTACCACATATGCATGCATGCTTATATACATATATATACGTAACATACATATACGTAAACACATACATGAGTATACAAGACTTTCTATTTGAAAATGAAAAAAAGAAGTAGAGAAAGTACACATATATGTTTGTCTATGTGTGTGTTTCGGTGTGTGGTTCCGGGTTCAGTCCCACTATGGGGTAAATATCTTCCAAATAATCCTGGACCAATCAAAGCCCTGTCAGTGGATTTGGTAGGCAGAAACTGAAAAAAATCAGTTTTATATATATTATATATAGTATATATATATATATAATATATATATATTTGTATCTTATCTAAATTAACTATTATTTAACCATCCTCTCACCATCTCCGATGAAGGGATATAATAAATATCCTGGAAACAGCTGTAATACCTTCTGTCTATAAATGTTCTAAAATCTACACAGCCTTGGTTCTTTTATCTCATTA
>NW_021833631.1:7500-17500 GCF_006345805.1 Octopus sinensis | reverse complement strand
ATAATGGGAATAATGGCCGAAGCAAAAGTGCATACACGCGTTACAGTGACACAAAAGTGTGCATCCACTGCACAGTTGAATGCGTCGAAATAATAAATAAAGTGATCATATACAATAACAAACAAAAACAATTGCTAGATAAATATTGAAGAGTTCTTCTTCTTGCTGTTATTGTTGTTGTTGTTGTTTTTATTATTATTATTATTATTATTATTATTATTATTATTATTATTATTATTATTATTATTACTACTACTATTATTATTATTATTATTATTATTATTATTATTTTATTATTATTATTGTTGTTGTTGTTATTATTATTATTACCATCATCATCATTACTATTATTGTTATTGTTATTATCGTAGTGGTTGTTGTGTTATTCAAGATTGTTCATTTATAGCTGTCTAGCATTAATTTATTAGGCGATTTTTGTTCATACCATTTGAATCTTTAAGTGATATTCATAATAAATTAACTCGTGCACCTAAAACCAAGAACTAATTAATAATGCATCCATGCATGATAGCTGTTATTCATGCGGGCATGTCTATATATATATATATATATATATATATATATATATATATATATACACACACGTTCCTAAAATAGAAGCACATGTGTGTATGTGTGTATGTGCGCGCGTGAGTGTCTGTGTGTGTGCGCGCGCCCGCGTGAATTTTTGTGTTTGGTGTAGCAAATGTATATATATTTATATATATATGTGTGCGTGTATATAAATATATATATATACACACACACACACACACATGCATGCATGTTTTTATGTACATGTCTACACACACACACGCATACGCACATACGCACACATATATACACGAGAACATAAACGAAGGGATGGCAATGTGATTTAGAGGTTCGATTTTCAGCCATATGGTTTCGGATTTGATCATATTGTTTAACATCTTGTGGAAATGTTTTCAACTAAGCCTCGAGTTGAGCAATGCATTACGATCGAAATTGAAAAAGTAGAATGTATGCAAAAGATTGTCGTACGTACGTACATATATACATCCATACAGATATGCTTGGATTTATGTATGAGTGTTCATATGTATGTGATATTTTCATGCATCTATCTCAAAAATATCTTCATGAAACTAAATTTGCTGTACCTAGTGAACTCTAGAAGTACTTACGTATTCTTACCGTGAAGTAGGAAGTTCGAAGGAAACGCTTATGCAACTTATATAAATTATCATTAATTCAGAATTTATAAGATTAACTGAGGATTTTGGATAAAATTCTAGCCAAGGTGATGGGTGTAATTGCCTTATCACTTCATTATATATTCCTGAGAAGCAGCACATTTCGAAGCAATAAGTCAAATAGAAATGTTATTAAGCTAAGAGCAACGGCCAGATTTTGGTCGGTAAAATGCTGTCATAGACGCAGGCGTGGCTGGGTGGTAAGAAGTTTGCTTACGGATTCAGGCCCACTGCGTGGCACCTTGGGGCTAATGTCTTCTACATTAGCCTTGGGCCGACAAAAGACTGGCAAGTGGATTTGGTCAACAGCACTCCAAAGAATCCCGTCGTATATACTATATACATCAGTGTGTGTGGAGGCGCAATGGCCAAGTGGTTAGGGCAGCGGACTCGCGGTCATAGGATCGCGGTTTCGATTCCCAGACCGGGCGTTGTGAGTGTTTATTGAGCGAAAACACCTAAAGCTCCACGCAGCTCCGGCAGGGGATGGTGGTGATCCCTGCTGTACTCTTTCACCACATCTTTCTCTCACTCTTACTTCCTGTTTCTGTTGTACCTGTATTTCAAAGGGCCGGCCTTGTCACTCTCTGTGTCACGCTGAATATCCCCGAGAACTACGTTAAGGGTACACGTGTCTGTGGAGTGCTCAGCCACTTACACGTTAATTTCATGAGCAGGCTGTTCCGTTGATTCGGATCAACCGGAACCCTCGTCGTCGTAACCGACGGAGTGCTTCAAATACATCTGTGTATGCATTTTTATGTCTGTGTTTGCCCCTAACTATCACTTGATAATTGGTGTTGGTGTGTTTACTTGCTTGTAATTTAGTGGTTCGGCAAAAGAAAAGATGGAATAAGTACCAGGCTTCAAAAAACAAAGTACTGGAGTCGATTCATTCGACTAAAATTCTTCAAAGCGGTGCCCCAGCGTGGACGCTATCTAATGACTGAATCAATTTTAAAAAAAACATGCAACGCAACAGCTTGATATCACTTTTTATTTAATATATTAAAGAATGTCATACAGAGCAAGAAATTGAATGTAAATCATTTGTTGATAACTGACTATATCTCTCTTTCCCCTCCCTCCCCCCTGTCTCTCTCTATATATATATCTATCTATCCCTCACTCTCCTTTTATATATATATTTCATTTTTCTTTGTGTGCTGAACGTTTGGGGCTGGCTGTCCAGGTCTATCTCCTTCCAGATAGCTTCCTGAATAGGCTGTTCCCAATATAAAGTCATCTTGTTTCTGCCACAATAACCAAACTTTCTCCATTTTTTTGTTTCCCTTTCCTGATCCTAATTTACGAACATATTTCTCTCTGCGTCATTCTTTTCCAACTTTTGTGTTGATCACTATGGTGTAAGTAGATCTGTGAGCTAGCGCTTTCTCTAGTTCTTTGTAAAATTCTGCCACTTCGTAATCTTCACTCATATATTCATGGAAGCATAGATCTTGATGATTTTCGGGGTGGCATTTCTTGAGAGACGAATGTTTAGCACTCTTATGTGTGATGAAGGCATTTAGTAAGAAATAATTTTCGAAACCTTTCCTTTGCGTATGATGAGCTCTATACCACCTGTTATTCTCGTGCATTCCGCTTTTCCCAGTTTCACGACACTTCCATCTGCCTATCTCACGTTCATTTCTTACTTTCGATGCTTTCACAGAGCCATAGCACATCGGTTTTGATTTTTCTTTTTTCTCTTGCATTGGATGGGTCTTTCTGGTTTGTTCTCCCTACCAAAGATCTACAATTATAGGTACAAATGGCAAGCGTTGTTATACTTACCGAGTCTGAAAGAAGGAGCCTTCCGAGACTGTTAAGTTTGATTTCATTATTATTCTATCTGAACAATTGCTGGTCCACGATAAACAAGAAGGTCAGAAGCTATGATGAGCTTCCAGAGGATCAATGCTTTGAAGATGAAGGATTAGAATTTGCAGTTAGTGTGGAGAAAGAGCTTTAGGCGTAAGGTAGAGAGGCTTGTGGGATGGGGTTGGTTGGGTGGTGAAAATACGAGACCAACCAAATCTGAGGGCCAGATATGAGAGTGTGTCCGTAAGTGTTGGAACGCTAATCAACCGAGCAGCCTTCTACAGATGCGATCCAGGATGTCAGTGTGTCTGTCAACAGCATTGTATTACATATAGAAAAATTACTTAATTGTGGGCTTCAATTAAGACTTCAAGATCGTCGGCAGTTTTTAGGAACTGACACATTTTCTGGCACTAAATAGAAGTGCTAGTTATTGTGATACGGCCCTAGTTGTGTCAAGTGCGTGTTTGTAGGATATTTAGTATGTTATTCTTAAAGTCTGTTGTATAAATACATGGCACTGAGCACTTTGAGTTACGATTAATTTCTGTACTTGATATATAGAGAGAGAAGAAAGGGAGAGAAAGCCATATATATATATATATATATATATATATATATATATTATATATATATAACTGTACATCTATTGCTAACTTCTAACATAAAACACTAAATTTTATATTTTTGTCGTTCATTTCAGTTTACAAGCAGTTCTGAATAATAGCCTTTTTCAATTCACTTATATATATATATATATATATAATATATATATATATATATCCTTGAAAAAGAAGTTCAGTTAATAATTTTGCTGTTTGTTGTTTCATTGTTGTATAATTGTCAAATAGCTATCTATGTAATGCTACAACAAATTTAAATGATATACGAAATTTATATCGTTTAAAGATTTAAATATTATACAGTATCATAATATGTTTTTTTTATACGCCAATCATTGCTAAATTCTGTAGCATAATTTTATTTTTTATTACAATAATTGAGTATGTATCATTATAATGTTTCGCTAAATTTATAGCACAATTTTTAAAATCATAATAACAAATATTTTATATATACTGTATGTATATTTAACGAAATATATTCTTTTCTACTCTAAGCACAAAGCCTAGGGAGGGGGGCAGTCGATTAGATTGACCCCAGTATGCAACTAGTATTTAATTTATTGACCCCGAAAGGATGAAAAGCAAAGTCGAGGTCGGCGGAATTTAATGAAATATATTAACGACTTTGTCATAATCAATATTATTGTTTTTTAAATCATAATAACAATGTTTTATATATAATGTATGTTGCTATTGTGATCTAGTATTTTACACATATTAGGGCGGCGAGCTGGAGAATCGTTAAGCACGCCGGACTAAAATTTAGAAGCATTTCATCCGTCTTCACGTTCGGAGTTCAAATTCCGCCGAGGTCGATTTTGCCTTTCACTGTTTCGGGGTTAATAAAATAAGTACCAGTTGAGCACTGGGGTTGATGTAATCGACTTATTCACTCCCCAGTAATTACTGGCTTTGTGCCAAAATTTGAAGTCAGTATTTTACATATATTGCAACAGGAGAAATAGATTACACAGACTCCTATTATGTATGTATGTATACATACATACATACATACATACATGCATGCATGCATACATACATACATACACACACACGCATGCATGCATACATACATACATACATACATACATACATACATACATACATACATACATACATACACTGCATGGAATTGGCTCCAAAGAAGCAATGATATTGTACTAACTCGCAACTCGGAGTGCACGTTTTTTTTTTTTTCGTTTTTTTGTAGCCGAAACACTTGAAAGCTAGCGAAAGAATATACGTAACTCCTTTTCTTTTGCCATACAGATATTATTTAATATATATCTATAATATCATAATGAAAACTGCTTATTAATTAGTTGGGGATATGTAGCCTTTACAAAAAGAAAGTAATTATTTAAGTTTCTACTGCTTATAAACTTATTATAATTTCCAATCTTAATATATTTATATGGAGATGTGGCTTTTAAGTTTCTTTTGTTATTGAAGATTTCAACATGTTAATCAGAAAACACATTCACTGCAACATGTTTTTTTGTTAACCTCTTACATGTCTTTCTACTGTTCCCTACCAACAATCTCTCTCTTTCTCCCCCCTCTCTCTCTCTGCCACCATAATTCCAATACCTTTGTAAGTACAAATATATGTACCGACGAAATACAATGAAATGGAAATTATAAATCATACAATGACATGTGTTCGAAACTCCAGAAAGATTTTTATCCCCTGTATAGAGTAGTTGTGCATTCTAGTTCCCTATTTTGCAAATTTACAGAACCTTGGTACGAGGTGGTATCAAATAACTTATTTACCTAAGTTTTACCTTCATCTCCTTCAAAATAGTCACCTTACGCAGCAATACACCGGTCCCAGCGCTCCTGCCACCTCGAAGTCGTTTTCCATAAGCGAGTCATAGACTTTCTGCGATTCGGTCTGGATCTCAACAACGATGTTAAAACGGTGACCTTTGAGCTGTCTTTTCATCATGGAGAAAAGATGGAAATCCGCAAATGCTAAATCTGGAGAATAGGACGGGTGCGGCAGCGATATTATGTTGTTTTAGGCAAGAAACTAACGAGTGAAGTGAGCTCGGTAGGAAATACAATATTTTGCTGTCCACAGATGCGGTCGCTTTTGCCGAATGTTCTCCCTAGAAAGCTTTAAAACAACGCAGTAGAACTCTCGATTGACGGTCTGACCATTGGGACGAACTCTCGATTGACGGTCTGACCCTTGGGACGAACTCTCGATGAACAATACTGTATTTCTGAGGGCGAAGCTGGTGGCAGGTCTTGCACTGTAGTCATTCGAAGTATACGGACTATGATCTTAAGAAACGTGTGATTTTCGAAAATTCAAAGTTTAACAAAAATTTGAAAATTTGGTACATTAACGTAGTTTTCCAAGCTGAATCACAGGAGATATTTCACTTTTTCCAGAAAAAAAAATTCACCCAGTAAGAAAACAGGATTTGGAGCCGGGTTTTTTCTTCTTTTTTTTTTTGTACATGACGTTCTTTAATATGAAACTGTTAATAAATCAACTTCTGCTTTACGCACGACATATAACCCATTTTATCTACCAATATTTTTTTTTCAGAAAAATTTGCAAATTTATATTCTACATTCGGAAATTCATACGATTATGCAAAAACCAAAACAAAAAAAGAAAAAGTAATTGGATGAGGGGTGAGAGATTTAAGGCCTATTCGGCTTATATTTAGCACATCTCTCGACCAGGGTACAAGCAGAAGATGAGCGCAAGCAGCAGCACACAGCGTCGCCGCACATACTTTCACGTAGAATATTTGTCAACGCGTGCTATCTCGCAGACAACAAAATTCTCATATTTGGCTTGTTACTATGGAAATAGGCATGAGTGTGTCTGTGGCTTACGATTGGCTAAAATTGCTGAAAATTTTCAAATTTTAAAAGCTAATAACTTTTTACTTATTGATTTATTTTAAAATGAATTTCGAAGCAATTCGAGTAGGAATTGATGAGATTGAAAATTGAAAAAGATCCTAGCGATGCATTAAAATATGTATAAATTTCATCCAAGGTTTATTGTAATTATTGATATATTTATTCAAGATTATATCGATACAGCTCGATACAACCCCAAAGAACTGCTTAACCAATTAGTATCATTAGACTGTGGCCGGCACAGTTAGGCGTAGTGTTGGAGGACAGAGGGCAATAGAAAGAGGTGTCTTGAAGTTGACGGATAGCTTCAGCCTTGTAAATGTCTGCGCTCCACACTCCTACAGCTCCACCCTTGTCTGCCGGTTTGATGACGATATCTTTGCGGCGTCGGAGACATCGAAGGAACGAGAGTTCGGCCCAGAAGATGTTGAAATGTCAGGGACGCCTGCGGAAGTTGAACCGATCCACAACACGTTGGCAGATATTTGAAAAATGATCAACCGCTTGGAACTGGCCAAGAGCTGGCGTCCAGTGGGATGGGCGGCAGCCCAGGTCAGTGAAGCAGTCTTCTCCATTAGATGCCGGTGGAGTGTTGTGGAATAGTGCATGTAACCTGACGTGGCGCACAAAGTTTTTGAATATGAACATGGGTCTGAAACTCATTATTGGCTGGAGTGAGGGGGATGAAGCGCATACCCTTACTGAGGAGAGTGCGCTCCGCTCCAGAGAGAGGGAGATGAGGGGAAATGGTAAGAACAGACTGGAATGGGGGAGGATGGATTAGGTGGGGGGAGGATGGATTAGGTGGGGGCGGAGGCAGTGGACGGCTAGGAAGAGAGAGAGAGGTGGAAGTGGTGGGTAAGAAGGGTAGGAGTAAGCATGAAGGGAAGTGGATCAGGGTGGGAGAGGTGTAGTGGCATCGGGTGGAACAGGATGAAAGAGTTTATGTTGTTTAGTGCGAGCAAGTCGTGGAAAATGTGGTTTAGATGGAGGATGAAGCGTAAAGTGGAATGTGCAACGGATGGTGGACAGCAGGAAAAACAGGTGGAATAAGCGAGAGGGAGAAGACAGTGGAGGGTGTGTATTTGGAGAGATTGGAACGAATGGTGGCACGTATAAGGCGGAAGGAAGTGGTGAGGATTATGGGTATGATGGCAGAGGCAGAATGGAAAATAGGGTGGAAATGGAGGTGAAACTTTTGGGAATGAGGTGGTGGTGTAGGCAACGACTGAGAAAGGAAGCATGACTACAGAAACGATTTTTTTTTTTAAAACCCGTAGGGAAAGATTAATGGAAGGTTGAAAGCAGCGTGGACATGCTTAATTTTAGTTGTTGGTGAAGGTGGGCTGGAAGGATTTATAATTAGGAGAAAGGAGAGAAAAAAGAGAAGAAAGGAAAACAGGAGAAAAGGAAAAAAAGGAAAAAGAGAAAAAGAAAAGTAAGAAAAGTAAAAAGAGAGAGACTGGCAAACTATTAAAGTACTAAAGTTCAGAAAATTCAAAAGTAGTGGTAGATTAGAGCGAGTTATATTAATGAAAATAGACAGTGAAATCCGTGAAGGTAGAGCCCAAAAGAGTACGAATATCCAGTGGTATTCCTGATGTAGTGCTGGAGTATGGATTAGGAAAGGTGTTGAAAGGCCTGAAAGTGGTTAAGATATGCAAGTCCAAGAGAATAGGAGGTTCAGTCAGGATCAAACTGGGGTAACCCCACGTCAGCATAAGATATATAGTTGAAATTTATAGAAAAACAAAAGACGGAGAGTGGTGTAGGAACAACAAGAAAGTGTATTAGTTTGCCACCCGGGGAAATGGAAAAGTCTTTTACGTTTCGAGTCTACGCTCTTCGACAGATGGAAATAGGAAGAAATAGAGAAGGAAAAAAAGCTAAAACAATATTTCATTTGTTAGTTCGTGTAGATTTATAATCAAAAGCATTCTATCAAAGACTACCCATTTTTTTAATGATCTAAGACTACATTATTCAGTATGTTTCAGATCTTAGGGCATCCTTTAAATGAGAACGAGTATTTATGTTGTTTATAGGTGAATAAAAACTGTAAAATTCGGTCAAAACTTGCGGTAATTTTTCCGAACTTTTGCGTTGTGATTCCAAATTCAGTAGAGATTACATGACTTTTATCTTCCGTCCAGTATTATTGTTGTACTCTTTTATTCTTTTACTCGTTTCAATCATTTGGCTTGCGGACGTGCTAGGTTACCGTCTTGAAGAAATTTAGCCAACGAATCGACCTCTGTACTTCGTTTGTTCTAAAGTCTGTTACTTATTTTATCGTCCACTTAGCCGCACCGCTAAGTTACGGAGACTTAATACCAATTGTCAATCGAGGCGAGAAACAAACACAAACACACGCACACATGCACACACACATGCGCGCACGCACTCACTCACACACACACGCACACACACTCACATACACACATATACACTGGGCCTCGCCAGCTTTTGTCTACTAAATCCATTCTCACGGCTTTTGTCGACGCGAGACTAGAGCAGAAAATACTTGCCCAAGGTGCCACGCAGTGAGACTAAACCCCAAAACCATCTGCTTCGGAAGCAAATTTCTTAGCACACAGCCACGCCTGTGCCTCTGATCGATTTAATTACCTGCCCTCACACATAATTTCAGATCCTGGGTTTAAAGTTAGAAATTAACATAGTATATTTTGAGTTGAAACAAAGTCGGTCAATATCGAATACATATTTTTGTAGCCGCTTACATTAATACCAGAAATATACTGGTTTCAGCAACGGTAAACTCTTCAAATGTGTGATCTGCTGCAAAGCCAGAGAGTCTTATTTTTTCTCACGATAATGTTCAACTTTTCTTTTGTTTCGTCTTCATTTGGAAAGAAAAAAAAATTCAGTAACTTTTTTTGTAATGAAATTTGTTTCATTTATATATTCTGTAAATGTGTGGGTGTATTTCTGTGTGTATTCAAGTGTATGTGTGGTAAATATTAGACTTCATTTTTGCATGAACCTAGATATAATATATATATATATATATGTATGCCTGTATGTATGTATTTATGTATATATATTATATCTAGGTTCATGCAAAAATGAACTGTCTCCATCTCTCTATATATATGTATGTATGTGTATGTATGTATGTATGTATGTATGTATGTATATATATATATATATGTTATGTATATACGTATATATGTCTGCGTGCATATGTATGTATATATGTATGTATGTTTGTATGTATGTGTGTGTGTGTGTATGTATGTATGTGTGTGTGTATGTATGCATGTATGTATGTATATTCGCTTGTCACTCTAAGTGTTGCCTGTATGCATCTCTGTAGATGTTTGTATTTTGTATTCGTACACATGCACACAGGAATACCTATATTTTTATATGCATGTATGCATGTATGTACGTGTGTGTGTGTGT
>NW_021833630.1:55000-57139 GCF_006345805.1 Octopus sinensis | reverse complement strand
TTAGAATGTCCCTCGTGCCATTCAGTAATAACTTTAGCTGTGTGAATTGGTGCATTATCATTCTGAAAGATTGCGCTTCTCTCTGGAAACAGTTCCGCAACCATAGGATGAATTTGATCAGATAAAATGCTTAGTATTGAATATTAATTCTACCATGAAGGGAAACCATTGGGCCGGCGGATTTCCAAGATATAGCCCTGCAGATCATCACAAATCCTTCTCCATGTTTAACAGTTGGAAGACTGCAGTCTGGGTAAAATGCTTCTTTTGGCTGTCTTTACACGTATACTCGGCTGGTGGTCGGAAATAAGGTAAAGGATGACTCGTCCGAGAAAATAACATTCTTCCACTGCTCTAGGGACTAGTTCCGTAGGTTTTTACTACACTCTAAACGCTTTGTAACGTTTGTTTTCGAAAGTAGTGGTTTTCTGATTGCAGCCCTCCCGTGAAATTCGGCTTCGTGCAGCTTCGGGCGAAGAGTTTACTTCGTTAGTTTTATAATATAACATTTCAAATCAGACTGGAAAATTCATCAAAGGTTTAATGATGAACAAAAACTCATCCTGAAGAGAGGCACACTCAAAGTTTTAAAGCATTAAAAAAGTTATCATGTATGAAGATAGGTTTTCTATTTTGGAAACCGATCCCACTCGCAAGCCTGTCCGTGACAGTTTTATCTCCTACTACATTGGATAGCGTAGACATAGATACACTATTTTACGGATGTGCGAAAACCAGGGCGGAATTCCATGAGTATGTGACGTAGTATTTGCTGTGAGATTCGAGATCTTAGTTGCGTTTTGTCGAAGGAAAGATTAAATTAGCAGATTGTTACGTTGATAAGCGGAGAGTTTGTTTCTCTGTTATCGAAGGAAATAGAATTATTGTACTCTTATTAGAACATGTTTTAGAGGTCTTCGATGACATTTTAATTGCTTAGTCAGTAGAGGAAGAGCAGCACCTACGATCCGCTTCAGGATCTCCCTGACTGATAGAAGGAACGGAAAGGAGTTATCCTTATGCCGGAGACCTGGTCCTGTCATAACATATATTTTGTTAAAAACACCCAAAGATAAGAGATTATGTTAAACCGTGCGATGAATGAAATCTAGACAATACAAGTGTAACGTAAGCAGCGTTTGGTGGAGGAGTTAGGGAAGGATAAAAGCAAGGATCGTCCGCATAGGAATGAGGTTTGCTGGAAACGTTGGTAAATAGGATATTAATTATTTACATTATTTATATTTGATGGATATTTGTCCTCATCTTATTTGTTCTTAACACAACGTTTCGGCTGATATACCTCCAGCCTTCATCGGGTGTCTTGGGTAAAGGTATTTTTCGATGTTGTTGTTGTTGTTATTATTATTATTATTATTATTATTATTCAGATCACTACCTGGAATCGAACTCGTAATCTTGGGGTTAGTAACCCGCGCTCTTAACCACTACGCCATATGCCCGTGGGCAATTATGGAGTGAATTTGGGGGCTTATAAATCTAATATTTTCCTATTTTCCTTAATACCTGTTTCCATATACTATTCATATCTGCAGTCAGTCTGCTAACATCGAAAAGTAACTTTCCCCAAGAGACCTGATGAAGACTGGAGGGTATATCAGCCGAAACGTTGTGTTAACAACAAACAAGATGAGGACAAAAATCCGTCAAATGTAAATAATGTAAATAATTAACATAATTTCTCATCTCTTAAATATAGAATTGTAGGATGTTAATGTCCAGGGAGTAAAACGTGTGAGACAAAACCGAATCTTACTCCTCCTGAAATGTACCAGTCAAAGAGAACCACAGATCCACACGCTGCAACGGTGCCATCATCTAACAGGAGCCACTCATCCTAAGAGAAAAGAACTGGTTGGAATCCAAAAGGTGCGTAGTTTATCTAGGAGACTCCTATGCTGTGTGCGTGAACTCGCGAAATCGTCAAAGATAAGCAATTACGGGTGGGTGACGCGAGAGAAGAGTTCCCAGTATATTTTTGGTTAAATAGAAACCAAAACTTCTGAAGAAGGGGAAAGACTCAGGGTTTTCCAGAACAGTGGTTTTCAACCAGGGTCCAGATAAAATCTTTAGGTGTCCACACAAAATAGTAAATTGGAAATCCACAATAGTATTTTA
>NW_021833630.1:40000-50000 GCF_006345805.1 Octopus sinensis | reverse complement strand
ACCTCATACTTGCAACAGACCGGCAACTCCAATACCTACGTTCCTCTCACTCACTCACTCTCTCCCTTTCTGTCTGTCTGTCTCTTTCTCTCTACCTTTCTCCTTCTCTCTCTCTCTCTCTCTCTTTCTCTTTCCCTCTACTTGTCTCCTCTCTCTCTCTTTTTGTGTCTTTGCTTTCTCTAAAATATAGACGTTGTTACTTACTCCATACCTGCCTGCTTCTACAGAAAAATGTACTTATTTTATGTAATCTTGTTTCTAACAAACTAGAAGACTTAAATCTCTCTTTCTTGTGCTTTCTGTGTTATTTTATTACATTTGTTTTAATTTTTTCTTTCTTGTTTTCTTTTTCTTTTCTTTTCTTTTTTCTTTCCCTTTTTTTTTTGCTTGTTTCTTTTAGCCATCAGAGCAAGTATGAAATTATTTGTCTCTTCTGTGCCAATATTTCGGCCCATTCCATCATCATCATCATATCATCATCATCATCATCATCATCATCATCATCATTATCATCATCATCATCACCATCATCATCATCATCATCATCATCATCATCATCATCATCATCATCATCATCATCATCATCATCATCATCATCATCATCATCATCATCATCATCATCATCATCATTTCGTCGTCGTCATCGTTGTTGTCATCATAGCCGCCGTAGTTGTCTTCGCCGTCGTTCGTCCACGCCGCTGCCGTCGTCTTTCGTCAGCTAGCATATGTATGTAGTTAACATTAAAGTTATAGAATTTGCAAGATCAGAGAATAGAGAGGAGAGAAGTGGTAACTCATCGTATCTTTAACTAATCAACTTCTTTCATATATTTGTATTTTGTCTGTGACTATTGTGGCGAACTAACTCCACATGATGTGTAAAATGGCGTCACCTTTTTCTGAATAACAGATTCTTACATAACTACAACCATCAACAGGCTTCTTAAATGAAAAAAACGATTTCATTTATATTGCTAAGTTTTTCCCTAGAGTTTTACGATGCTGAGCTGAGAATCGAACACGAATTGTCTCAAATATGATAGTTACTATACGCAATTAAATTCGAGTGAGGCTGAACAGCAATGTTTTCGCAGAAATGCAAAATGCAAAAAAATATGAAAGCTTTTCAACCTATTCAACGGAGTAAAGAAACTGTTCTTTCGTTAATAAATTCTCTTTAGCTTTTATTGTCGCTGTAATTAAACACTTTGAATTTGGAACGTCAAGCCATACTCTATTAAAATTTATATTATATTACAGAAAATAATATCTTCTACTTGGTCCTGTATATTGAAAGCAACGTTACAATAACATTATTTTCAACCTTACAATATGGTTTTCAACCTTACAATAATATCATCTTCATAATGGTTCTGTAAATCACAATAACATTATCTTCAATGTAGTTGTATATACTCCAATAACATTATCGCTAATATGATTTTCTATATTAAAATAACATTATTTTCTCTATATTACAATAATATTTTCATCATTAAGGATTTTTATGCGTAATAACGATGTAACATTATCTTCAATGCGTTCCAGTTTATTGGAACTATCATAGTGCCAGAGAAGCAACTAATTCTCATTG
Organism: Octopus sinensis; assembly: GCF_006345805.1. NCBI lineage: Eukaryota > Metazoa > Mollusca > Cephalopoda > Octopoda > Octopodidae > Octopus > Octopus sinensis. Next base: position 48,406 of record NW_021833630.1, on the reverse strand, counting down.
AATATGGAATACATTCTACAAACATAAATTTCACACTGTCTTCTAACTATATATAAGACGCTCCATTTGCCTGGCGTTGGACAGGTTGTCATAACAGTGAATGACAAAAAGTAGAGGAAAACATAGTGAAAATATCTCATTAATCATCGAAGAACAAAATCACCATCAGCCAATCATACATACACAAATATATTCATATATCTATTTTATCTTTTATTTTATTTTATTTTATTTATTTTATCTAGTTTCAGCTCACGAGCTGTGGCAATGCTGGGGCACCGCCATTTGATGTTGCTACATAATTTTACTTCACGAATGCTTTTTAGGAATTGACATTTGGTGCATGAGAGAGTTTGATGCAGTTGCCCTCATCTGCACCTCCTGCCGCGAAGTTGGTTCATCTGGGACACCTGCCAGTAAGAGGCCCAGCTTTATGTTGAAGACATCTACATCCACCCCATGCAGTTCTCTCAGGTCCTTCGGGGGGATATTGAAGAGCTGTGGACTTCTGAAGCCCAGGCTATTGCAGCATCGTGTCCTACATCTTATATACATATGTATACATACGTAGTAAAAATCTATACTATATATACATGTGTGTGTGTATGCTTTAATATATATTTTTCAGTTATTGCCCAGCCATGAAATGACACGTACTTTTCTCGGACTATTCTTTTCATTCTCTGGACTTTCCCCCTTTCCTCTTTCTGACAAAGGGTCATATCCGAAAGGCCACAACGCTTTTTTCCGTTTAAAACTTTCTCTGCACGTCCATCTAATACATTTACTGTGTACGCCCTTTTCACTTTTGCTGTTTTTCCTGACTTTGTTTTATATTTCATTTGCTCATATACATACATACACACACACACACATATATATATATATATATATATTATATATAATACATGATGGACATATATATGACTCTCCCGTCGAAATCGACGAATGAGCCTGCTGCTTTTGCGGAAAGACACCACACCACCCGGTCTAGCAACTGAAACCATGAATACGACACTAAGCGATGCTCTGTCACACACACACATACACACACACACACGTACACACACATCCACACACACACAAACACACACACCCACACACACACACACAAACACACACACACATATATATATAATATTTATATATACATATAGCGGCATACGTACACACTTGTGGTCACCTTATAGTAGGTATATATCTAAATTTTTACGACTCTTTTACTCTAACTTTTATCCTCCCTCATACTTTCTTCCTTTTTTCTTTTTCTCGCTCCCTCTCTTTCTCTCTCTCGCTCAGACACACACGCACACACACATTCACACACACACATATTTCTTGGCACTCTCTTTAACTCCCACTTCCTTCTCGTTCAAATCCCCTCTACCTTTCTCTTTGTCTCTGTTTTCTTTTTCAAATCCTTCAATCCCGCTGCCTCCTACCCCTCTCTCCTCCTTCCACGTGACCAGTGTCCGGCGAGCCATGATATTTCTTTCTTGGCCTGACTGCCGGCCGCCAAAACCTCTCATGTCTATCTCCTATGCTCCTGCCTTAGGCTTTCACTTCATGCACGCCAGTTCAATTTGATTCGTTCTCAGTCGAAAGACGCCTGTTGTTATATTCTTGTTTGTATTTGTAATTGTGTACCATGTTCTCCGTTTTATGTTTTGTTGCCGTACATATTCGCTAGCTATCTTACAAAAAGATTTAATGGTCTTGGCTTATACTTGGTGTGGGGTGAAAACCAGATCGAACTATCTTAAGTGTAACTGCCCAAAACAGTAAGGACTTCTGGTAACTTGACTGATGAAAGAAGGCCACGAATGACGATTTTTTTTGCTTGTCCTTTTAATTGTTGCTTCTCCTGTCTACCTTTGTATCGTCTATCTGTCCGAATGTTTTATTGTCCTCTATTGCGTTTTTGTTCCATTATATATATGCACACACACCACATATATACATATACACAATATAGCTTTTATTTGCTTTTTTTTACACATTATGCAGGTGCACACATATACATATCTATTATGGAGGTAACTAACTAAAAGATGCTCTCTGAGTTCAAATTCCACCGTTGTCGACTTTGCTTTCATTCCTCTAGGGTCTATAAAAAAACTAGCAATCCTGTAGTGAGGTTGATTCTTCTCTTTCTGCCACTCGTTCTTTCAGTCAGTCTGCCAGTCTGTCTGCATGTCTGTCTGTCTTTCTCTCCGCTTTCTCTCTCTCACTCTCTCTTTCTCTTTATGTCTCTCTAGAAGAGATCAGTTGAGGTCTGACATTGTGAGTTATATGCTACGTCAAGACTAAACTACCCAAATCACAACAGTGCCCCTTTACCTCCGTTAATTTCTTGGCGAGCAATATATATGTAGGTATGTATGTATGTATGTATGTATGGAAGAGAGAGAGATAGAGACAAAGATATACATATATATATATGCCTATATATATAAATACGCACATACATATGGTATATTCATATATATAATATATATATATTATATATATATATATATATACATATGTATAGATATACTATATATATATATACATACATGTAATATTGTATATATATATATATATATATTATATATAATATAATATATATATAATATGTAAGTATACACATATATGAGAGAGAATCCACTATGTGGACGCTCTTTACGCTAAAGATAGATACGCAAGGGTCTCAACCACTAAGAATTGTTCTCAAGAAAAATTTAGCACACTATGAACGTAAGCGAGCAGGACGGACAAATGAAAACATAACAAAAATATAGATTAACCCCATACAATTGTTTCACTGTTTATAATTATGCAATTTTACTTACACAATTAATCTACAGAGATCATCAGTGAGATTTTGTCATGAAATTATATTGTCGAACTGCGTGCCAGATATTAACACGGGTCAAAAATACGAGTAGTTCGGCCTATTATATTCGCAGTTATATTCAAATGCCCTCGTTCTAGCGCGCCAAATTCCCGGAAATAAATACTGCATAAATAATTCACTGCAGTAGTGAACGCCGGTTTGAGAACATATTACTTTAGAATTAAAATCAAAATGAAAGTGAAAAAATTGGATATTAATTTAATAACATCAATTTAACACCAGTGGTTTAGCGCATAAAAAACTGAGATTCAGTAAATATTATTAATACACAAATATGAGAGAGAATCCACTATGTGGACGTTCTTACGCTAAAGATAGATCCGCATGGGTCTCAACCACTAAAAATTGTTCTCAAGAAAAATTTAGCACACTATGAACGTAAGCGAGGAGGACAAATGAAAAATAACAAAAATATAGAATAACCCCATACAATTGTTTCACTGTTAATAAATTATGCAATTTTATATGTATGTATACATATATATATATATATATATATATATGCATATATATATGTATATATACATGTGTGTATATATATATATGTATATATATATATATATACTCTCTTTTACTTATTTCAGTCATTTGACTGCGGCCATGCTGGAGCACCACCTTTAAACTGGGACTTATTCTTTGTAAGCCCAGTACTTATTCGATCGGTCTCTTTTGCCGAACCGCTAAGTGACGGGGACATATAAACCACCAGCATTGGTTGTCAAGCGATTGGGGGACCAAACACAGACATACAAACATACACGCACACATATATATAATATATATATATATATATATATATATATATATATATATATATATATACACATATATATAACATATATACGACGGGCTTCTTTCAGTTCCGTCTACCAAATCCACTCACAAGGCTTTGGTCTGCCCGAGGCTATAGTAGAAGACACTTGCCCAAGGTGCCACGCAGTGGGACTGAACCCGGAACTGTGTGGTTGGTAAACAAGCTACTACCACACATATATATTGTTCTGTTATTCTTTTATTCTTTTATTTGTTTCAGTCATTTGACTGTGGCTATGCTGGAGCACCGCCTTTAGTTGAACAAATCGAATCCATTCTTTGTAAGCCTATTACTTGTTCTATCGGTCTATTTGCCGAACTGCTATGTTACGAGGACGCAAACACACCAACATCGGTTGTCAAGCGATGGTGGAGGGTAACAAACACAGACACACAAACACTCACCCACACACACACATACACACACACACACATATATATATATGAGAGAGAATCCACTATGTGGACGCTCTTACGCTAAAGATAGATACGCAAGGGTCTCAACCACTAAGAATTGTTCTCAAGAAAAATTTAGCACACTATGAACGTAAGCGAGCAGGACAAATGAAAAATAACAAAAATATAGATTAACCCCATTGAATTATTGGAAGTCCACCTGAAGATTGTCGATCAAGACAAGAAACGATTGTAGTGGCGTGGGTTTTTTTGACTATTTATTAAAATTTTGTATTGATTAAGTCTTTCCTTGTTTGTTTTGCAAAATAGTGGTTTTGTCTCGAATAATATTTTATAATATTTTACTATAAAATCGATTTAATCCTAAATCTGATTTTTTCCCTGTAAATTTGGATTTATTCCCTAATATTTATTTTATTATATATATATATATATATTATATATATATATACGACGGGTTTCTTTCAGTTCCGTCTGCCAAATCCAGGCACAGCCACTCCTGCGCCTGTATATTTATATCTATCTATCTATATATATATATATATATATATATATATATATATATATATATATAATATATATATATATATAAAATATCGTTATGGGTTAAATATACCATAATCAATTATAGAAAAATGGAGGAGAAAAAATATTGCATCAAAATTAGATTTAATACAGAATAGGATTCAATACATACGCGCGTTTCAAAGAACAATACAAATATGTAAGAAAAATTATAAACATAGTAATTATAATTAAATTTATGCATTGTCATTCTCATCGGTGTGAAGAATGTTTGGAATGACATCAAAAAAGGTTTAATAAAATAAAGTAAGTCAAAATAACATACAATAAGTGAGAATACAAAAGGGGTAATAGGGAAAAATCAGATATTTACAAGCAAGTTGTAAAAGGGAATAAATAACAGTGATAATAATAGTGAGAGAGACGAAAGAGAGAAAAAGACAGACATATGAATGTGTATGTACGTCTATATGTGCAGTAAACTATAACATAAAAATAAGAATAAAAATCTAACGAATATGTTTAAGAAATAGTAGCTGTCGTGATGAAGTATAATGTAAAAAGGGCCACATGTGTAAAGTAGAATATAACGTAACAGGTGCACTAGCAGAAAAAAACATAGAGTTATACATATACATAATATTGAAAAATGAATACATATATGTAAGTATACACATATATGAGAGAGAATCCACTATGTGGACGCTCTTACGCTAAAGATAGATACGCAAGGGTCTCAACCACTAAGAATTGTTCTCAAGAAAAATTTAGCACACTATGAACGTAAGCGAGCAGGACAAATGAAAAATAACAAAAATATAGATTAACCCCATACAATTGTTTCACTGTTTATAAATTATGCGAGGTTAAAAGTGATAGGCAAGAATATGTTTGAAAAAGTTACAATATTTAAATAAAAAATGTACATATAAGCAGAGAAAAAACCAAAGAGAACTTAACAAGGATAAAACATCGATCGCAGAAAGACCGGCCGGTGTATTCGAGGGAATTACATTATTTAAAAACTAGGCCAGGGTAGGGGAGACAATCAGAAAAAAAGTAGGAACAAAAACGAATATATGAAGGAGAAAATTATTATAAATTTACAAATGATAGAAAAAACGTTTACTCTTAACACATAAGGATATACAGCCATACACATATACATACATACATACATACATACATACATACATACATACATACATACATACATACATACATACATGCACAAAATACACATATACACAAAAAAATGTGCGTACACTCACATATGCACATACAGGGGTGCAAGTGTGAGGGAAGATACAAGTAAAATAAAGAAGTACGTAATCACATAAAACGTATATAAGTATATATGCATATACACACATACATACACACACATACATGTATATACACATGCACACACACACACACACACACATATATATATATATATATATATATATATATATATGCCCACACATACATATATATATACATATACACATATACACATATACACATATATATATATGTGTGCACTCACCTACAAGCACATACATAAAACATAAACATATATACATATATATACATACACATACATATAAAACATGAACACAAGTGCATAGACATGCCTACACAAGCTCACATACATTCATAATACATACATGCATACACAGAGAATACGTACATACACATAACCTAAGAGTGTAATATGAACTAATATGAAAAAGAGGTAATCAATAAGACTATTTAAGGTTAATGAGAAGAAATTTGGACATATGTTTACAAGAGCAACTCTTTCATCTCTCGAATTTAAGATAGAACCGTTTATTTTCATAATTATATAAGACTCTTCAAAGCATAAAAGGCACGTTCTATTTCTAATCCTATAAGAGCGGGGGGGGGGGGAGAAGAGACAATATTCCAAGAAATTGAGAAATTTATGTTGTCTCATTTAAGTTACCATACCTTTTTGGATAAACTAGTACTACTTTCTTTCTGAGGATCATTAAAAGATTAGTTATGATTATTCAAACGTGATATAAGAGGGGTCTGCGTGCAACCTATATAATGAAACCTAGAGAGATCATGTGTTGTAATAGTATACATTTTTCATTTTACAATTATCTTTAACCTCACGGCTGTTAGGGCTTCTATAGTTACAGTTGTTACTAATGTTAGACGTACTATTATGTGTATGTGTGTTGATAGAGGAAGAATTTGTGTGCGTATGGGAATCGTTGGTAGAAGATACAGAGATATTTAAATAATTGGGGTTAGTATAAGTAATAGCAGAGGTTAAATTCTTGTAGTAAAGATTTATTTTTCTATTGTTAAAGAAAGAAATAATCCTAAATAAGTTAGAAGAAACAGAAAATCCAAATCTAATCATTCTGTTATTGAATATCTCAGCATACCTAGATTTACTAACATTAGATTTAACAATAGAACGAATAGACTTTATAAAATTAGACGTCAAATGTTTAGCAAAAGGAAATATAATCCAAATCATATTATTGTGTTTCTTATTGGTATGTTGTTTTTTATTAGACGGGTCAACCATTCGAATAAAAGGTATAGGGTTTTTTTTTTATCTCTCGTATTAACACCATCACCAACATTGCAATTCTTCTTATTATTGTTATTATTAACATTATAAATATTATTGTTTTTCTATGTGTGCTGGGATATTCAATAGCAGGATGATTAGATTTGGCTTCTCTGTTTCCCCTAACTTATTTATAAAAATAATATTATCTTCACAGTGGTTCTCTGTATTACAAAAGCATTTTCTTCACTGTACTACACTGTATAACATGTATTACAACAGCATTATAATCACTGTGATTCACAGAAGTTGATAACAGGACATGCCTACTACTCCTGTTTCGACACTAAATTTCGGCCGAAGTCGTGTCAATTATATCACAGTGAAAAGAAATTGAGAAGAATATGAATTTATAGTGAAAGAGGGAGTGAAGTAGATAGATAGATAGATAGATAGATAGATAGATAGATAGATAGATAGATAGATAGATAGATAGATAGATAGACAAACGGACAGACAGAGAGACAAACAGGCAGGCAGACAGAGATTCGAGGAAAAATTAATGATATAGGACAAAGATGCCTAAAGTGAATGAAGTTTCAATTACTAAGAAAGTTAAGTAAATATATATAGCTAAGATGCAGCAGCCGGCTGTCTATTCTTTTGTAAATAGCACAATAATAAGAATGACAGCGAGCGAGAGACAGACAGACAGACAGAGTAAAAGAGAGTGAAGTGTGAAAGTTTGATGCATAGGAAGTATGAAAGGTGATGGTGACATTTTGTACAATACACGTATACACATGGATATAACGGCTCAGTTAGTGACCATCAGAGAGTGACATCTTGTATCCAAGATATTTCAAATTATTATGAAACCTATTCATATCCAAGTATACTTCTTCACAATGACAGAAACTCCTCTATAATCACAACCACGCTACACGGGGTTCGGTTAATTACCCCCGTTTTGAACCTACGAAAATGTCTGTAGTACAAATTGGTATTCCTGTCAGTAAAAGGTCGAAAGGCGATATTCTTTTATTCGTTAATTCTTTTGTTGGTTTCAGCCATTGGTCTGCGGTCATAATTCGGCACCACCTTCGAAGGTTTGGTCGATCATATTGGATCCCCACCATCCCTGGCATACATATTTCAGTTCAGTTTGATACTTATTTTATCGATCGTTATTGATCAAGTGACGAGGTGTGAGATG